>NW_012267540.1:114918-125807 GCF_000151885.1 Dipodomys ordii | reverse complement strand
TCTTCTATTTGAGAAGAGAACACTGTGTTTAACAGCTGGGTTAAAGATATTGGGCCCAAGTAGAGCGAGTAGAACCATGGAAAGGAAGATTATGTTGGAATTTTTTAACAGAATCCAGGAGCCAGCAGTACATGGAAATGACATCCATATTGAGAGGAGGCAACATGAGCTTAGAAGCAAGAGTGAGGAGAGCTGATTGTCTATGCCAGGGAGAAAGAGCAGTGCTGGCTGCATTGAAGGTGCTGAGGTGGAATGAGAAGCGAGGACATCCATACGGGCCTGTGCAGTTGTCAGGGCCCACAAGTCACTACTGCATGGGATGCAAAGTTGACTCATCTCAGCAGTGTTATGCCAGTCTGAGTAATATATGAGCAAATATGTGAGGGGGGTGTATGCTATGATCATGTAAGTGACAGTGACAGCTGGTGTTTCTCATCATCCAAAAAAGTTGATCATGTGGCTAAATTCATGAGGGATCAATGGAGCTGACAGCACTACTCTTGAGGGAAAGAATTGTAATCTAATTACAGGAGAACTTTGTCTAAGAATGTATTTCAGAATAACCTATTGCTGCGCATGCAGGTGGAGAAATCACCATAAATCCACACATATATGTATGTATGTATAAGACTAGATTAATGAATGCATGCATGGATAATTTTCACAGCCAGGAGGTAATGGTGCTCTAGTTCCATAAATATATAGCACCATCACTAATGTACCTGTAAACTTTCTCCAATAAATGAAACAACCGACCCTTGTGGAAATCATTGATATTTTCAATCAAAACTAAGAAAGTGTAAGATAATTTTGGACCATTTTGTGCCAAAAACAAAACAAAAATTCCTGGTATATGAGGTAAAGGAAAAAGTGGAGAGAATCAGGTAGCAAGGGATGCCCACTGGCCAATTTCAAGGGATTTTGAATACCATATAAATGCTAATATACACCATTAAATCACCTGTTAACCCTTGGATTCGCTATGTTATTTTCATAAGAAATGGGATATTCTAAAATGATCAAAAACTTCTCCACACATTTTCATAAACTGCAAAAGGGAAAAATTGTTATACAGCAGAGAAATCTGGCAGCCTTCACCTAGTCTAGAATTGAAATGAAGATCACCAGTAATGATGATTCAAACCATGGGTCTGTTAAGAGTCACTATAAAAAAAACACAGTGGTGTTTCTGGACTTTGCTCACATACATGCACTACTGAATATAACCTAGAGGAAAATTCCATGAATCTAGTTTGAGAGACATTCAGAAACATGGCTGCTGTGCAGTCACTAAGAATGATAAGACCATGATTATATTGTGGTTTTTTTCTTACACAATAGGATGCAAAATAACGTATATTCTTCCATTAGAACTTGCTCATCATTTGGCAATATTTCACTGACAGTAGGCAGAGATTTCACTTTATAGAAGAATGGAGAAACAAAAGGTAATTCAAGGAGGAAGCTCAAACAAAACTTAATCCAGGGGTTCATTTGTTATAGCAAGATATGATTTTTTCCTACCTCTCTCCTCTGTCCTCCTGTGTCCTATTTCTGTAATTAGGAGAAGGTTTTTCCTTATTGTTAACAAATTGTAGGACTGTGTATTCTCCTTGCCATGCACAGGCTTCTATCTACCACTAGGATCTGTTTCTCTCAATGAGGTCAAGACAGGTAAAGTCAACTTGGACAAATGCAGGAGACAATCACTGCCCAGGGAATGTCTTCTCATACAGGCCAATCAGCTGTCCTGCAGTGGGATAAAATTAAACATCCTTAAAAGCAAACTGCCTACAGACAATAATAGCTGTTTGTAGTAAGAGATTTGAAGTGCATAACACATGCATTGGAAGATCAAACATATATGTCCATTCCTTCATCTATGACCAAGGCCATGAGTTGTTGATTAAAGGAGAGTAAGTTACATTTTGAAGGAAGTATCATTATGAATCAGAGCGATATAACTGATCAAACAGAATTTCTCTCCCTTTGCCTGTGAACAAATCACTTAAAATGAAGATTGGTTCTCTTCATTAACAGAGATATTAAAAATGGTCTAAGAGGCTCTGTTACAAGAGGATCCAAGTTTGTTTTGAATAGAGTCAGGGTCTGGTTCATGTTACTCATCTGTGTGTTTGCTGATTTCCAGTGACAGGGACCTGATGGAATGAAAAGTTAATATCCTTATTCAGAGGATGAGTTTGTTAAATGGGCTTCAGTGAAATCACATGGGATACTTTTAATGAACCACAGATGTTCAATTTTAACTTGTTTCTTCTTCCTCTCATTCTAATCATGCTAAGAGGTGAAAAGACAAAATGTGTTCCAAGATGCCCACTACCCACTTCCCTTGAGTAATAGTGTTGCTAGAGAGAGTGGCGAAAGGGGAGCAGGTGGGGTGGGGTGGCTGGAGTCTCAGGAAACAGGACAGCATGAGAAGTATTTGTTCATTGTCTTGCCTTTGCATTAAAATGAGTGCTCTGTAAGATCAGAGCTTTGTGTCTACAAGTGCTCATGGTACTGTAAGGAAATGTAAGAGCTCAGGAACTGAAGGTATTTCAGCTTTCCCCCCAGAGGGAGTGGTGGCATCTTAAATCTCTTGGTGACAGAGGGATTGGTTAGCATTTGAGATGTCATTGGGGGAACTAGTTGTACTGAGGTGCAGCAATGAGAGGGATTCCTAAGTATGTGAGAACTCATTTTTGAAGACGGCGTTTGCACTGATGGAAGTCTAAGAAGTCTCTTTGGATGATCAGGATGTGTTAGCTAAGAACTCAAACATGAGGTCATTGTGTTTTCTAGTCTCAGATTCCCATTTGTTCTCTTTCATATTGCTATTGGGTCCTTATTTGTTGCATTATTTTCTTCATATATTGCTTTTTGGTGTTTGATCAAAGATCAGAAACTTCAATGATGTTTAAACATTCATAGCATTTACAATCTATAAAATAACTACTTTGAAGTCTATTTAGCATTTGGTGGTTGGTTACTGATGTCATTGGTCTTTTTTAAACTTTTCATTTCCAATTTATTGTTTGAATCTCTAATGGATTACCTTTATCTACATAGCATGAAAAATGCCAGGTCAGGTTTCCTACACTACAAGTCCGAACACCCTGGTGTGTGGATTGAGAGTGCATTCAGAGTACAGCCATGTCACTTCACTTCCCTTTGCTCAAGGTCATTTCCCTCCAACACCTACTATTTTTCTTACAGTATATAATTGACTTCATTATTCACAAATATATGTATACATACATACATATTATTTTATATATTATACTTAATTCATTTTCATTTGTGCCTTTGATCCCTTACCTATCTCCCTTTAGACATTTTCCCCATTTTGCTTTCATGAACTATTACCATGTTTTATTATTACTATTATTTAATTATTATTATATTATTATCATTATTTAATTGTACATACCACAAATGAGTGGGACCATGGAATATTTGGCTTTGAATCCTGACTTATATCATTCAACATGATCTCCATTTCCTAAATTTTCCAGCATATTACATAATGTCATTGTTCATCTCTCTCTGTCTTTGCTAATGATCCAGAGCAATAATGTCCTCAGGACTTTACTAAAATCCCTATTGTTGTCAGCCATAGGCCTTGAACTCAGGGCCTGGGCACTGTCCCTGAGCTCTTTTGCTCAATGTTAGCACTCTAGCACATTAAGTCACAGCCACCCTTCTCGTCTTCTGGCATTTACGTGAAGATAAGAGTCTCACAGCTTTCTTTCCAAGCTGGCTTTGAACCAGATCCTCAGACCTTAGCTTCCTAAGTATCTAGGATTATAAGCATGAGCCACCAATGCCCAGCACAACCTCATTTTAAAGAAGGACCTGAGGAGTCATGATGGGTCAAGACAAGGTCAGGCTGAACCTTGAATCTCAGACTTAGAAGGGAATTCACTAAGCAAATGGGTGCAACAGTGTAAGAGGAACAAAGGGAGGGCAAATGCCTCTCTTGTGAGGCCTTCCAAGTGGAAATCATGTCCCCTGGATACCATATTCCAGATGCGCTGAAGTACAGATCTGTGTTCTTTTTATGACAGCAGAAGCCTTGTGTGGATGATGACTGTGAGGCTGAGATTGAAGAAATACAGTTAAGATTGAGAGGATTGTCACTGACCACCTCGACCAAATCCCCAACTGAACTTCAGAGCCTGGCTGTAGCTGCAAAGCACTGTCAGCAGGTGAAACCACACGGAGAAGCAGCTGGGGCAGCCCAGCCTGTCACTTCTGCTTCCCTTGGAGGTTTATGTTATGGCTTGTACCACTGTGGGAGGGTAACTATTACCCTGTTGACAGTAGTAAGTTGCAAAGTCTTCAGGCTGAAGGCTGCTGATTGTGAGAGTGAACTCTGTCCCAGATTGGCTCCCACTGAACCTGGATGGCACCCCAGATACCAAATTGTTTGCCCAGTAAATCAAGAGTTTAGGAGCTTTCCCTGGTTTCTGCTGATACCATTGTAAAACATCGCTAATACCTTGACTGGCCTTGCAGGTGATGGAGACTCTGTCTCCTACTGATGCAGACAGAGAGGATGGAGACTGGGTCATCAGAATGTCACAACTGGTACCTGATAATGGAAACAAAAGACAAATATCCACCCAATTAGTTATACTGTGAGACCTTCCATTAAGACCCAGGCTTCTAGACCGAGAGTTCTCCCAAAGGGTGGAAGAAGTGCTGTCCTTCCTTACCTGGGAGCCAGAGCAGCAGGAGCCCCAGGAGCTGGGCAGGGGCCCTCCTGTCCATGGTATGTGCTGACTGGAACTGACTGATACACAGAATTTGAGCAACCTTAAAGAAGTTCTCAGGCCAAGTGGGCTGTGCTCTGGGTGCATGCAAATCCTCAACTGCTAGGCAAAGCAACAGAGCCAGCACAGATGCAGGGTGGCGGAAATCCAGGTCAAAGCCCAGAACTAAAGCTATCATTTGTCTCAAAGAGACCTACACATCACAAATTTGTCCTTAAAAATGTTTTCCAAAGACAGAATGCCTCTCTTACTCTTTTTTCAAAAGTTTATTTTTATGGGCTGGGAAGGTGGCTCAGTGGTAGAGTGCTTGCCTCACATGCATGAGGCCCTGACTTCGATTCCGCAACACCACATAAGCAGAAAAAGCCAGAAGTGGTATTGTAGCTCAAGTGGTAGAGTGCTAGCCTTGAGCTGAAGAGCTGAGGGACAGCGCCCAGGCCAAGAGTTCAGGCCCCATGACCAAACAAAAAAATTAAAAACTACATTTTGATTTCAACATGATCTATATTAGGATATTCACAATAGCTTTTGCATGTCAGTCACTCAGAAAAAAATCAGAATGGAAATAATTATAGAAGACTGCTGCCTTGGCACTGGATTTCTGAGTTTTTTGTTTTTCTGCCCTACCCCAAAGTGTATTTAATCATAATCAGCATTATCCAGAAATTGATAAGTGATAACACTGATCATAGGTAGGTAGGTAGTTGGCTAGGTAGAAGTACATAGTAGGAATGTATGGAGTTAGGGAAGTAGAAAAAAATAAAAAAATAAGATAGATTAAAACAAGGAGGCAAGGAAACAAGGAAGGAAAATCTAGATAGCTACCTAGGTAGCAGGCTGGATTTAAACATTTTAAAAAATACCATGTTAAAACAAAGCAAGTGCAACGGAAATTCATGATCTGCAATGCAGAGACCAGCCCATGGTGCTTGCATTGCTGCCCTGTGCACTCCTGATGAATACTGGCTTTTCTTCTCTTGTGGATGTTCTTTCCCAAAGCCTCCCTCCAAGACATTCCTCATAAGATTTTTTTTTTTATTTTCAACCTCATATGAAGGAAAGAACTTGGTTCTATTTCTTGCTTTGTAACCATTATTCTTTTCAACACCAGTCATTTTCTAAGCTTTTCAGTGCAGTGTGTTTCCTAACTTTATTATCTGAAACTGTGGCCCCTCAGCAGCTAAGTTGTCCTCTATCCCATGGGCTCACATTTACTTTAGTCTACTCCATTCCATACATGTGAATATTCCTATATCCCCCTCCAGTTTCTCTAGTGTCTAAGTGATGGTATTTTCGATGAATGGGACACAAACAGGCAAAAAATGGGGTGAAATGCAACATGACCAAGATTGAGGATGAGGAACTGGAGGATGAGGAGGGTCCCTACATGGAGTTTATTCATTACTGTGTCCAAACAAGAGCAGAAACTGGATGGCCTTTTGGAAAACTTTTACTTACACTTGGCTGAAAACTGTGACAGTGTATTAAATGGGTGAGAACTAGAAAAAGAAATATGTCTACTAAATGTGGCTATGATACAATAAAAAAAATGTACGTTTGCTCATCCTCCTCTGCTCATGACATGAAAGCCTAGAAATCCCTTGGAATTTAAGAGAGAGAAAAAGAGAAGGGGGGAGAGACAGAGAGAGAGAGAGAGAGAGAGAGAGAGAGAGATGCTTGTGCCTGGATGTGAATAAAGACTGAAATCCAACAATCTTTGTTACACGGTGTTCTCCTACGAGGGAAGCACAGGTAATATGCCCCGTGAGGATAGATAACCACATGGCATTGCCTCCTAGGACATGGTTTCTCTGAAAGTCCAGTTAGTGAGGCTGAACCTAATCTATGAAATATGATGGGAATCAACATCCTCAAAACTGAACAGCACACCAAATGATACCTGAGAATTATGAAAGCAAAATCAGTGTTTTAGAGAAGCAGGTGTCCACTCTACAATTAGGGACCAATCCTGTGACTTAATCAGAGAAGGAAAACGTTAGTCATAGCAGTAAAATGGGTTATTCAGAATCTTGGGGATATAAGAGACTAATGTTCCTTTCTCTTTTTTACCCTCAAATCCTTCCCTTTAAATAAATGGACAGGTTACTTGTTATTGAAACACATGATGAATATAGTAAAAATACCTGCTAAAAATAGGTCTGTGTTGGTTTATATAGATTTCATCAGACAGTAATCATCCTCACTGACCAGTGTGTACTGCTTCAAGCTGTGAACACATGATGGATTAGAAGACCTCTGCCTTAGTTTGGAAAACTGGCCACTAGTGAGAACACAGTTGAGTTTAATTTCCATGAAATATAATTGTTCAACTGTTCAATTTCTTGTCTATTTCTCTTTTCATTATGATAAAATAGAAGACACTAAATGGAACTGGAAGGCCAATACCATATGCCCCGATTAAGGACATTGCTGAAAGTGGGAGAATACGACTGGGGACCAGTGACTCAAAGTTGTAATTCTAGCTGCTCAGGAAACTGAGCTGTGAGGATCACAGGTCAATGCCAGCTCACACACAAACCTCTGTGAGACTCTTACCTGCAATTAACCAACAAAAGCCAGCAGTGAAACTGGGGATCAAGTAGTTCAGTGCTATATTGGAGCAGAAAACCACAACCACAGCATCCAGGCCTTAAGTTCAAAAGCCACAACAACATTGAGAAAGGGGATGAGAATCCCTAAGGAGTAAGTTAGGAGCAGCCATAGAAACAGTATATATTCATTTGATTTCTGTCAGTCTCATTAAAATGAAAGCTCTGTGAGATCATTGATTTTCTTAGATGTACTCAAGACTTCACTGCTGGTGATTGTTCATGATAACTATCAGTGTATAACAGTAAATATTTCCTTTGTGTTGAGGATAGGGATACATGAAAGCTGAACAACTTGAGACCTGCTGCTGTTTCAACTTTGACCACCAGGGGGAGGTGTGGAACCTTAGACTTGTCAGTGTCAGGCATAGGGAGGACTTGAACTGGGACAGGATAGTCTGGTTGATCTGAGTAGCAGTGACAAAGGTGACTCCTGAGCATGTGGTGACTCAAGGTTCTGCAGTGGTGCTTGTACTGAGAGAGATATCAGAAGTCTGCTCTGATGTCTGGAACTGATACGTACTGAAGAAGAGGAACTTAAACATGACTTTAAAACCACAAGAAGTAATGCTTCCCTTATTTTTGTAATCAACTATTCTGATAACGACCATATCATGTTTCAATGGTGTATCAGTTGGAAGAGTTTAGTTAATGTTTAATGTGTTTAACTACTGAAAATTTTGGTGAATATTGGTGAGAATCTTGCACTTACTATGCCAATCTTGACCATTCACAGTCTCACAATGACAACTCTTGGGAAAACTCCATTTTTGTCTCCCTTTCCAAGATTTACCACACTTGCAGTTTTCTTTCATATCATCTCATGATTTGCATAGTACTATTGGGTCCAAGCCATGATGCACAGAGTTCTGTTTGCAGTTGGCTTGTGGCTCACATTTTCCTGGGGTTCACTTAATAATGATAACTGCCTACAGGTCTAAGAACCTTGCATGACTAATCATATCAACAGGGAAACAATGTGATAATGCTCCATTTCTCCCTACTTCATTTGAGGCTAAAATAACCATCTTCTGGAAAATAGTGCCTCCTTCAGTTCACTTCGGAACAACGTTCACACACCTGAACACAAGTGCTAAAGCAATGGGAGCTGTAGATTGATGCTGGGAGGCAGCAATCAGGCTTGTAGCCCTGGCTGCATAGGAGGTTGAGATCTGAAGGATCCTGATTGAAAGCCAGTCTAAGAAAAAATGGTCACAAGACCTATCTCCAAAATAGCCTCTAAAAGCATTTTTGGGTGCATGGCCTAAGTAATCGAGGACCATTCAAGTAAATGAAAAGCCATATGTTCAACCTCAACTCTTAAAAATAAATATCAATAAAATGTAGTTCTTTTAAAGTCATTCTTAATTGAAAAGCAACACCAACAAACAAGTCTGACTCTAGTTAGTGTTCTGAAAGAAAGCTAACCATAAAATCTCTTCTGGGAAATTTATCAAAATATGACATTTTAACAAGCTAAAAAGTGATAATTGTATAAAAATATTTTGGCTTTATATGTCAAAATTACTGGCAATGATCTCTGTAAAAGACAAACATTCATGATGAGCAAATCAAATTAGAGTAATTAGTTTATACCTCCACAAAACATTTACTGTTATTTTTAGCATAATTTTTAAGATCTGTGGATTTTAACTTTTGTTACTCAAGTTAACAAACTTGAAACTGGTTATCATTCTATAAATGTTTAAATCTAAGTTTCATTCTAGTGAAATTAGTCAGTAAATAGCGGTTGTAAAAGAAATGTAAACATTTTATACGCACACAAATGAAATCAACACAGTAATGAAAGTGAGTGCTACTTTGAAAATAATTCAGTGCTCAGAAATAATTTAGAAGAAATATTAAATTAAAACTCCAAGTGATTTTGGAAAGGAAAAGGAAATTAAAAATGGTGAAAAAAGGACAATTGGTGACCCATTGCCACAGCAGTACCCACAAACACTAAGTTGGAAATGAACTTTACATCTTGTGGGGAGGTGTAGTCAGGTGGGAAGGAAAGTGGTAGAAATTGAGGGAGGGGGTAAACATGTTCAACAAGAAATATACCCATTACCTTACATATGTAAATGTAATCCCTCTGTACATCACTTTTACAACAAAATTAAATTAAATTTAAAAAGTAAATAAATGGATAAATGTTGGAGGGCCATCAGGTAGAGTGAAAAGTAAAAATAAATGGCAATAAATAATAAATTCAATAGAATACATTATACTATATATTACAATGCATTATTATATAGTCTCTTTATAGAGAATATTAAGAAGTAGTATATACAGAACATTATATATACATGAAACATATACACAGAATATATACATAAGCCATTAGAGCATATAAGACAGTATATCCATGTATGTTAGCATATAAACATTTGTCAATAATGTGCATATAGATACCTGACACATATGAAACATGTGACACATACAACACACGTGACATATTTGACACATGTGAACTATACATCATATGTAACATGCATATGACATATATGTGGCATATGTGACACATGTAATATATGTAACACATATGACATATATGTGACCTGGGTGTCCTATATGGAATATGTGACATATATGGTATATAGGCATATATGTCATATAAATGTATGTGAATAAAGAATAATAAAGAATAGTATATATTTTGAATTTTTGATCAATGTATATTATAATCATCTTGTAAATATCCCAATGAAAGCCCTTTGTACAGTTCCTCTATGCTAATACTATTTTTAAAAGGAAGAAAAAATCTTTTAAATCTCAAAAAATATATATATCAGGCCTACTTCTTAGTAAATGAGTATCCATATAAAATATGTCATATCCTCACTTATTAGAACATACTGCTGGAAAATATAATGGATTCAAAGTATTCTTTGAAGATAATTTGTATTTGAAAATGTATTCACACTTTTTTCTTCTGTAGGTGGTGGGGCTTGACTCTGGGCCTGGGCACTGTCCCTGTGCTCTTCAGCTCAAGGCCAGCACTCTGCCGCTTGAGCCATAGCACCACTTCCAGTTTTCTAATGGTTAATTGGAGATAAGGGTCTCATGGACATTCCTGCCTGGGCTGGCTTTTTGTGAAAATAAGTGATTAACCTTTTAAGAGACTATCATTATTATTTTAATATATATTTTTATGGTAAAGATAATGTACAGAGGGTTACAGTTACATGAGTAAAGTAATGATTACATTTCCTATTGAGCATTGTTACCCCCTTCCTTTGTTTTTCCCTTTTTATTACCTTTCCTCTCCACCTCCCCAACTACTCTCTCCCCACCCAAAGTTGTAAAGTTGATTTTCAACATAGTGTCTTGCATATCTCAATGTTACAATGGGACCTTCTTATTGTATCCTTCTTTTTTTTTGGTGGGGGGGGGTCTGCTCCTGGGGCCTGAACACTGGGCCTGGGCGCTGTCCCTCAGCTCTTCAGCTCAAGGCTAGCGCTCTACCACTTGAGCCACAGCACCACTTCCGGCTTTTTTC
>NW_012267540.1:98218-112323 GCF_000151885.1 Dipodomys ordii | reverse complement strand
TGGAGTTGATTCTGGTGCAGGGTGATATATAAGGATCTAGCTTTAATTTTCTACAAGTTCTTAACCAATTTTGCCAGCACTATTTACTGAAGAGGCTGTCTTTCTTCCATTCTAATTTTTTTAGCTCCCTTATTGAAGATTAGGTAGCTATAAGTCTGTAGGTTCATTTCTGGGTTTTCAATTCTATAAGGTCTTCAAAGCAGAGCTCACACCAATACTCCACCAACTCTTCAATGAATTTGAAAGAGAAAGTTCCCTACCGAACACATTCTATGAAGCCACCATAACCCTCATCCCAAAACCAGGCAGAGACTCATCAAAGAAAGAGAACTTTAGACCCATTTCTTTGATGAACATTGATGCAAACTCCTCAACAAAATTTTGGCCAATCAACTTCAACTATTCATCCAAAAAATCATACACCATGATCAAACAGGATTCATTTCAGGGATGAAAACCTGGTTCAATACAAGCAAATCAATTAACATAATTCATCACATCAACAGGAGCAAGGATAAGAACCACATGGTTATCTCAATAGATGCATATTACAGTGTTTCATCACATACCATTCTCTTAAGTAGAGCCAGAACCCCAGGACATAGAAGGCAGAGATTACTGTGCTTAGTGTAGTTTTGTATCTTCCCCAGGTTGATCCAGCCAAGAGACACTGATCAAAATCTGGAGATGGATTAATGGTCCCGCAGGGTTTGATGAACACACAGAGCAGAAGCTAGAAAAAGCACAACTGGGCTTCCAGGCTCTGAACAGAAAGCCTGGCAAAAGTTGTAGGCTACCATGTGCTGAAAGGTAGTATTATACATTTCATCACAGAGAGAATAATTATCACAGAGGACATTTGGTTTTATATTACTGGTTGGCTATAATATTACTGAAGAGAAAATTGCATTTTTCAATAAATACCTAATGGTTTATCTGGTCTTTATATTCAGGTAATTATTCTGGTTGTTATAGATTGCATTTTTTGTATTGTCATAAACTCTTCATCTCTACTCAGAGTCACTCTTATATTGAACTCAACATCTTCCTCCTAGGCAGACTTACACAATCTGTTGGGCTGCTCCCCAGACCAGCCAGCCATGAGGGCAGCTCACCCAGCCAGATGGGAGGTTTTTGTTCAAGGCTGTATCACTGTGGGAGGAGTATGTGTACCTTGTAAACAGTAATAAACTCCAACATCCTCAGCTTCCACGCTGGTGATTGTCAGTGTGAAATCTGTGCCTGATCCACTGCCACTGAATCTGTTTGGGACCCCAGATGCTAGTTTAGAAATCAAGTAGATCAGTTGGTGTGGAGACTGGCCTGGCTTCTGTAAGTACCAGTGCAAATAGGTGTTTCCATTGCTATGCAGAATGCTCTGACTAGACCTGCAGGAGATGGAGGCTGGCTCTCCCAGAGTGACAGACAAGGGTGACAGACAAGGACCTTGGAGTCTGGGTCATCACAACATCTCCACTGGATCCTGAAATTAGAATTAGACAGAGTGCAAGTTTATATATAAACATAGAGAGCCATGCATGCATTACTTTTATTTAGATATGTTTCCCCTTATTCATTTTCATGATTTGATTTTTAATTTAAAATACTAAGTATCAAAAGAGATATTCTTAAACCACAAAAGTGTCTCTAAAAGTCAATAGCAGTATTCCCACCTAGCAGAGTCTTCACTCAAGCACAGGTTCTAGCTCTTTCTGGACTGTTCCTCACTCTCGCAGACCTAAACTTCATTGCCCTACCATGAACATCTAACACATGGATCAATTACCACTGGTCCATGAGAGCTCACCCTCCCACCCTCTCTGATTTCATATTTCTCTTTGCCATTACCAGGGATGCAGAGCATTAACAGCCACAGAAGCTGAGACAAGGACTTCATATTTAGGAGTGAAATGAGGAGTCTAGACAGGTCAAGGCAAGATCATAGCTGAGCCTTTATTTCAGACTTAGAAAGGAAGGTCCTCCTTAGGGAGTACTATGCAAATAACCAGATGGGTGAAACAGTATAAGAAAAGAAAAATGAACAGTGTCTATTGGCCATCCTTCTTTCCTCTTCAGAGAACGTTCTCTTTAAGTCTTTAGCCCACTTATTTATTGGGCAGTTGTTTCTTTGAGGATTTATTGTTGGGATATTTAAGTTTTTGAGTTCTAAGTATATTTTAGATATGAGACCCTTGTCTGTTGTATGGCTAGTGAAGATCTTCTCCCAATCCATGGGCTTTCTATTGATCTTGCTAGCTATGTCCTTTGCTATGCAGAAACTCTGCAATTTCGTGCAGTCTTATTTGTCCAAACTTTCTTTTATTTGTTGTGTTTCTGGTTCTCTTTTATGAAAATTTCAGCGTGTTCCCAGGAGACCTAGAGTTTCTTCTATTCCATCCTGTAATGTTTTCAGAGTGTCTGCTTTGACTCCGAGGTCTTTTATCCAATTGGAGAAACTTTGGTGCAGGGTGATATATAAGGATCTAGCTTTAGTTTTCTACAAGTGATTAACCAATTTTGTCACCACCATTTACTGAAGAGGCAAGAAATCTAATAACAACAGATGCTGGAGGGACTGTGGACAGAAGGGAACCTTAATGCATTGTTGGTGGGAGTCTAAACTTGTTTAACCACTTTGGAAAGTAGTATGGAGGTTTCTCTAAAGACTCCACATAGAGCTCCCCTATGACCCAGCAACCCCACTTTTAGGCATTTACCCAAATGATCACAAACAAGACCTTACTATAGCTACCAGCACACTATGTTTAAGCAGCATTATTTACCATAGCTAAGATATGGAACCAACCCAGATGCCCCTCAGTAGATGAATGGATCAAGAAAAGGTGGTTATATACACAATAGAATTCTATGCCTCCATCAGAAAGAATGACATTGCCCCATTTGTTAGGAAATGGAAAGACTTGTAAAAAATTATATTAAGTGAAGTAAGCCAGGCCCAATGAAACATAGGTCCCATGGTTTCCCTTATTTGCAATATCTAGTATATGTCTGAGACAAGGAGAAATGGTCAGATAAGTTGATGTTAAGTGAAATGAACCCCAAGATAGGATTCAAATGCTTTTTTTCTTTCTTGTGATTGTTTCTAACATACTTATAAGATGATTTCTTTGTTGCTTTGTATGTCCCTCCCCCACGGCATAACCCCTGTTTTCACTGTATTTATGTTGATATAATTTGTGGAGGGGAAGGGAAAAATTGTTTAAGTAGGGATACAGGTGGACCCATTGCAAAAATGAAATGTAAAAGACATTATGGCAAAAAAGAACTTTACAACTTTGGCCAGTGGGGGGTGGCTGGGGAACTTCGGGGGGACGGGGAGCAGTGTGGGTAGATGGGAAGGGACCAGAAGGTGAAACAAAGGAGGAGGCAACAATGCTTGATAAGAAATGTACTCATTACCTTGCCCATGTGATTGTAACCCTCTGTACGATATTTTCACAAAAAAAGGCTCAATTGGTGTATACATAGGATCATTTAAATTTATGGTTTATTTCTTTTGTGTTTTGCTTTTCATTTTTTATCTCCTTTCTGGCTGTTTTTGTTTTCTGTATCCTTGTCTTGTATATAAATTTTGTTTTGTTTTATTTTGAAGAGAGTAAGGTGTGACATAGGAATGGTGGGACAAATGGTCAACAAATGCAGCAGTAATACTCACTAGACACTGTTGAAAATGAACTACACAACTACTGGGGCAAGGATCAGGAGGAAGAAAAGGTAGAAAATGGGGGAAGGGGTGACACTGTTCAAAAATTAATGTACATATTACCTGTCTTATGTAACTGTAATCACTTTGTACATCATCTTTACAATAATAAGAAATGAAAAATAATAAGAGAGTAATTTATTTTGAGAAGATAAAGCAAAAAAGTTAGATCCAAACCTTCCAAAATAGAGGTACAAAATTTTTATTATTTTGTCTTTATGTTTTTTAAGTTAATAATGTATTCATGATTCCATTCCACTTCCAAAAGTGGTCTGACAGTGTCATTGAGAGATAATAATAATTAATGTGCTATTCAGCATGAAAAAGAGATTAATTTTCTCATAGATTGCAATGTTGAATGTATTGTTGAGACATGAGTAGAAATAAGTTGTTATAAAGATCTAATTTCCTGAAGAAAAAACATTCACTATACAAAAATAATAAATATTTAAGGTGATGAACTAACTTGTTAATTAACTCCTTTAGATCATTGCACACTGTGTACAAATACAAAAATTATATTGTACTTCAAATTAGATTGTACTGTGGTAATCAGTAATTGTTTTAAAATTTTAATGACTTTATCATATAATATGATTTTTCCAAAATCATTTTTACAAGCTATTTTGTATTAACCTTGCATCTTCTATATACTCTTCTGTAATTCGGGTAGGGGAAAAAACAAAATGCTTAAATAGGGATACAGGTTGACCCATTGTAACAGTGAGATATACAAAACAAAATTTACAACATTGGCGGGGGGATGGGGGGAGAGGGGGGCAGCAGTGGAAATTTTGGAGGTGGGAGGGAAGGGATGATAGGGGAAAAACAAAGGAAGAGGAAACAATGCTTGATAAGAAATGTACTCATTACTTTGCTCATGTAACTGTAACCCCTCTGTACAGTATTTTTACAAAAGAAAGTACAAAAAATGTTAACATGTCACTTGAAATAACATTTTTACTAAAAGGTTTGATTAACTGAAGAAGAAAATCTTTGACTACAAGAAATCAATGTTTAATATAATGAACAAATGTGTTAATTACTCTGCTTAAATCAATGTAAAATATGTGAACATACCTAAACATCATATTGTATCATATTATATTTTGGCAATAAAACTTAAAATTTTAATGACTATTTTTTCTTTACAAAATCTTTCCAATAATCTTCAAAAGCTATATTAACTGACTTTTAAAAAACCTGCTATGGGCCAGGTGTTGGAGGTGCCATTTGAGCTGGCTTGGCTTGTAAGCCCTGGTGAGCAGCTGGGGAGGGATGGATTTCAAAATATTTAATGGATGATAAAATAAAATATATGCAATAAAGTAAAATGCTCTGAGTTTTATGGACTGTCCACTGGTCTTTGCATTGGTGTCCTGGGCACTGTTTATGAATGGCTGTCTTCCTTCTATTCTGAATGCTCTTAAACTTAAGCATTGCCTCCCTCTAGGATAGTTCACATGAGACATTTCCCCTTAATACTTAGGAAAAGACCTGTCTCTTCATCTAGTTTTATGTGCATTACGCATTTCTGTGCCGGATATTTACTAAGCTTTTGAGGATATGTGTGTGTTCTTTCTTAATTACTGGAAACACTTCCTTTCCAGAAGCTGGAGTGTCCTCTAAACCAACATCCATATCATTTAGGTCATAAATAAAACAATATTTTGTGTGCTCTGCCTGGGGCTTAAAGTCAATCCCTAAACTTTTGCTCTCAAGGAACATACCCACAGCTTCATTTCCAGGTTTTTGGTGTTTAATTAGAGATAAGATTATCACAGGAAATGCACTTCCTACTTTGTGTATATAATTGTAACCCCTCTGTACCTCACCTTGACAGTAAAAATTTAAAAAAAGAGTCTCATAGACTCTTATAACCAATGTTGGGTTCAAATCACAATCCTCAGATCTCAGCCTCTTGTGTAACATTATAGGCATGAGCTACCAGTGACCAACAGGAAAGCAGTGTTTACTGTGTTTAGTCTGTGTGATCCAGATACAGAATGGATACAATGCAACAAGGCCAAAGTTAGGGACAGGAAGTAGATCCAAACAGTGTGGATAGAACGTCTTCAAAATAGAGAATCAAGGACAAGTGACCACAGACAGTGAAGGTAGAGTGACGTGAAGGTGTGTTCCCCACATGGAGATTAGCATGTGGACTGACTTCATCCCATTGTGCAGAATGTCAGAACTGGAAATGATGAGCAGAGTACTCTCATGGAACTTAACAAAGCCAAGACAGTGATGCATAAAGATAACACGGCTCTGCTGCGGTAGCCCATGGGCAAATCATTGGCCACTCAGAGGCCTCTGCAAAACCATTCATTACAAGAATGCCACGAGAGTAGTTATTTCATCACCTCCACCTTCTTAAACATTAGCGCTCACTGCAGTACATGCTAGCATAACTGTTTCAAGAAGTTTTCTACAATGCTCTTCTTTCCTCTTTTGAAAATGATGTATAATTCTGTCTACAGGTTTACACATCCTTGCCACTCCTCTGAAATTTCACTTCCAATCATATCATATGGTCACTGTGTATCTCCTACTGCCTTTGTCTGGGGGAGATTTGCTCTCTCAACTATGCACTTCGGGACAAAGCTGATACTAAAGAAAACAAGGAGAAGGCAGCTAGCTATTTTGTAGATGTGAAGACTACCTAGTACATTATAAGGGACATATTAACTGGATGAGGAAGAGAGATCCTGAGAGCCTCTACTCTTTTATGGTTAAAAGAAGCCAGGCTCTGAGGATACACATTAAATTCCCATGATCCATGCGCCAGGGCTCACTTCAGCAAGTTTGAACATGTGGCTTGTGAACTTCAAGTCCACACAGACTTCAGGTACTGGAATATATGGAAGAGTTCGAATACTAGCCTCAAATCAGAGTTGTGGGCAGGCCATGGGTTATGACAGATGGAGCTATCTGCCTGGGAGATGAGGCTGAAGACCATGCTGGAGGGGAAAACCAGCAGACATTTCTATGAATCTTTCTGGAAGAAGATAATACATCCAGGAAAGGAATGTGCTTATAGTCTGGGCCATGAACCTGAATGACATCTGGGACTAAGGTGAAATTCTGAGAGACCCAGCCTTCAGAGCATGGCTAACTCTGTGAAAGGATGATCCAGGGCTTTTCTCACTGATTCTGAGGGGCTGGGATAATCTGGAAAGTCAGCAGGGTCCTCAGGACAGAGCCTTAAATCCACTGGAGTCCATTCTTATCAGAACATTGAGGAGCACATCACAAATGAATGCAGAAGTTATACATGTATTCTTTATATGTAGTAAATCACCTGTTAAATTAATACATTAATAAACATGATTTTAATTGTGTAAGTCATCATTTTGAATTTTGACACTGAGAAAATTCTCTAATGCACAATGTGCATGTCACCATGTAGCCCTTGCTCACTCTAAGCCTGAGCATCATGAAGCTCAGGACTAAATCTGTGCCCTTTAAGAGTGACCTGCTCATTGCAGAGGGCTCTGGGGTTCTGCTGGGGACAGCACTGATACTGCAGCTTCCTCTTACCTCCCACAACTGGACATGGTGACTGCATATGATCCCTTCAGGGCTGCATATCTGCAGGGTCTCCCCTCCTTCCCTCACCTTTCTGACCTGCACTTAATGACTTTAATGTAAGAAACCTGGATCAAGTGTTATCAATGACAGGTATGATTACACTTTAAAAAGTAATATATGAAATGATCAAGAAGTGGTGCTGTGGCTCAAAGTGGTAGATCTCTAGCCTTGAGCTACAATGCTCAGGGACAGTGCCCAGGCACAGAGTTCAAGCTCCCAGACTGACAAAAAATTAAGAAAGAAAGAAAAGTAATGGTCAAAAACTCTCATATGGGCAGACATGACCGCTTCTAATTAGTATCATGATCCTAGATTCTATGTATGCCACAAAAGCCTGGCAGAGATCCTCAGATTCAAGCTCCTGTTTACAAAGCGAAACAAACAGGCAGCATCCCCTCTCTCCCAGAATGAAAAAACTTGGTTTCTGAGTAGGATGCTGTAATCTTCTTGCTGATCACCCACTTCCTGCAAAGCAGGGAGGAAAGCTGGATATAAGGACCACATAAATTGTTCACTGATATCTAAGTGTGAGAAAAAAAATCAATATTGATCAAGCAGGCTATTTAGTGAATGTCATTCTGTTCAGATAACCAAACAGGAAAATATCTTCATTCACAAGGATATAGTCATGCTCAATGCAGACACACTGGGTCTGGAGCTTCAGTATTCCTTTCTTACCAAATTCAAAGCTTCAGGATGGAGAATAACAAAGTTAGGGACTCTATGTCTCAAAGTCAATTCCTAAGGCTGATCCTGCTCAGGCAGAGCTGGTTTTTAGTGTATTAGTTTACCTTGTGTGCAAGAAGGAGCCAAAATACCTGGAGAAGGGTTTATTAATAAACTGGAATTGATTTTCATCAAAGTTTAGAAGTTGGGTAAATCCAAGATTCCTGACTGTCCTGATGATTCACATTCTTGTCATGTCCTTACAGGCTTGTTGCTTGTGAAGAAGGCTAGAGAAAGAGTGTCTTGGGATGTTTTCTTCTAATGACATTGGTGATATGGAAGTCACTCTTCACCATACTTCCTCTCTTTTTAAAATTACCTCTAAGTAGTTGTACAAGTGAGTTGCCATTCAATAAAGCAGTTTATTTACACAATGCATCTTATTCAATATCACCCTTTTCATCATTCTTTCCCATCCTTCCCAAACAACCTCTTTCCTCAATTGTCTTAAGTTTTAGGATATGCATTGGATGTTATGACTGCATTCTTAACATTCATTTCCTCCTTGCAGGTCACTCTCCATAAGGACACTCACAGGGGACACAACTCCTTCCTTTAGAGACAGCTTTGGTGCCATACAGAATGCAGGGATAGAGGCAATGCCAGGCTTCCAGTCTCAGAATCAGCAAGGGCAGAGACTTTCACCCCCAAATCCATCCTGCTAGGAGAAGCTACTTAACTGCGAGTTTATGTTTGGGGCTGTTACTCTGTTCAGAGTTCCAGTGGGTGTCACTAGTGACAGCAGACATAGTTCTCTTATTTCCCCTCTAGTATTTCTTATTGGGGGCTTTGTGTGAGCAGTGTCAGATGTGCCATCTAATGGTCATACTTTAAAATTGCATCTTGTAAGATTAGAGAAACTAGATTTTATGAATCCTCTTTCCCTCCTCTTCTCCCATTTCCTCTCATCTCCCTTTGCATATATTACCTGTACAAAGGAGTTCATTTTTAAACCTCCATACATACATGCATACAATTTATTTGTTCATACTTACCACTGGATATTTTATTGCCCTGCTATTTACATCTGATGTATTATACTGATGATGTTCACATACTGTATTGCAGTTACAATACCACTATTGCAATCTCCTGTCCTTTCCCCTCCTTCTGGTTTCCATACCTAAACACACAGTCCCTCTTTATAGTCATTGCAGTGTCTCTTTCCATCCTCACCTTTCTCCATTTCCCCATGTCTCCCTTCACACCTGTATGCACACAAAAGTGCACACACATACGTGCACACATACTGTAAGTCTCCAGTGTTGTTACAAGGTATATCTACTCAGAGAGTAGAAAAGATATGAATCTTTATCTGGAACACTGAAAGATCAAATTAATATTTCTAGGGATAGGGGAATATTTGTTTCTGCCAGGAAAAAAATGCTTGTTTTATGCAATTACATAGTTATATTTGTTTGTTTTCTTTTTTTTTTAGTTTCAAGTATTTCTTTTTTTATTGTGAAAATACTATACAGAGGGGTTATAATTACATGGGCAAGGTTATGAGTATATCTCTCCCCTACAGTATAACCCTTATTTTCACTATATTTGTTTGTTTTTTATTGTCTTTGTAGTTATACAAAGTACTTTCCATTTAAGAAGCAGATAATGAATACACTATATCTTTTTATAATATTTTATTGTAGAATTGATATATTGAGGGGTTACAGTTACATGAATCAGATAATGAATAATGAGTACAATTCTCTGTGAACCATGTTTCCTTTTCTGTCACCCTTTCCCAGTCTTTCCCTTCCATTCCCACCCATAATTTATCCAGTTCATTTTCCACAGTGTCCAGTGTGCATCACTGCTCTATTTGTTCATCTTTGTTCCACATTTTATGTGCCCTCCCTTACTCTCTCAAATACAAGCAAAACAAAAGGAAATGAATACAAAAACAGCAACATATGTCTTGATCAATGTCACCTCTTTTAACATTCCCATTATTCTTTGTTTATACAAAACTGTCACTCCACCTATGGGCTGTGAGTAGTGACAAGACCCTACCAGAAGGATACATGTGTCAATTGTCACATATTAATCTTCCCAATCCAGAATCTTAGGTGGATATTCCCAATCTTAGGTGGATATTCTCTACCTCTGTAAATTAGGCCAATATCTTCCAAAAATTGTTCTGCTATGACAATATCTATATCTGACCTGTCTAGTACAGCAGTCATTAGTTGCATGTGGCTACTAAGCAGTTGAAATGTAATGAATGCAACTGCAATGTATAATTTATAATTAGAGTAAAATTTAAATTTAAACACACATGTGCTGCTGGTATTGGTTATGTGAGACAGCACATTTTAACAATAATATTCATTAATATTATTATGACAATCAGGATGATAATTATTAGCATAGTCTGTCCCACAGTCCCTGGATCTCCAGGCTGCTGCTGCTAAGAGTGACATCATTGTTTAACCACTGTCACTCAGCTGTGAGGGGATCTGGGCCTGAAGATGTAAACCCGGTAAATACATTGCTCAGGTTGTCCATTTATGTCTTTGAATCTCTTTAGGTGGTTTTTCCAACCTTGTCACTTATCTGACTGAACAGATTATTTCCCTGATTATTTAAATATGCTTTTACTGTGAATGGCATGGTATGTAATTGCAATGAAACTAACTAGTTCCAGAAATTGTGATTATTGTTTTTATCAGAAACTAATACACAATCCAAAAGTGGTTCTTGTGAGAATGTAGAAATAAGATTAAATTTTGGTAAATGGCAGTATCATGTCATACTTTGGCAAACTAGAAGGGTATAAAATTCACCCTCAAAAATCAATGGCTTTTTTGTATGCCAACAATGAGAAGAGCTTGTCTGAAACCAAGAAAGCAACTCCTTTTGTAATTACCCTACAAAAAATAAAATATCTAGGAGTTAACTAAAGAAGTGAGGGACCTCTACAATGAAAATTTAAAAATCTGAAAAAGGAAATTAAAGCAGAACTAAGGAAGAGGAAATACCTTCCATGCTTCTGGATTGGGAAGATTAACGTCGTGAATATGGCAATATTGCCAAAGGCTATCTACAAATTCAGTATGATACCTATCAATATTCCAACCTCATTCTTTAATGAAATACAAGAAGCAACCCCAAAATTCATATGGAACAAAATAATTCTTAGAAAAAAGAACAGAGCTGAAAGAATATCAAGTCCAAATTCCAACAATTTTCCTAAAAGGTTTCATTTGCTTAGGTAAAAAGCTCCTAAAGGTTGGATTGCAAAACATTCCCTGGATACTTTCTACCTTGTTAAAATGAAGACTGTCATTCCTCAGACTAAGAAGGACCAGCTATTTTGCATTTGTACCAAGTGCTCAGTGATGATGAGTATATTTCTGATTTGGGGGAAAATCAGTAACAATGGTTATATATATTTAGGTAAATGAGCATTCACCCAATATATTCGCTATGTGGGTTTATCTGGTTTATGTGTTTTTCAAGAAAGATTTTCCACTATTTATCAAATGTTGACTGGAAATATTTAATATAATTTCTCATTTTTCCATTAGTATGTCACGATGAAATGTTGTTGACAATGTCTGGAAATACTTCCAAGTGAGCTCCAGGCCCATCACCCAGTTGGCCAAATTCTGAGATGGAAAGTAATGATGGCAGTAGACTGCCAGTCCCCAGCATCAGCACCACATGGGAGGCACAGTGAACATTTACTATTGCTTACCTGTTGACCCACATATTTGCACAATGTGAAGCCATAACAAGATTAGACATCAGAACAGTGCCACTCTGAACCATTGTGAAATGGCCGGACAGAGATGAGAACAGAATCAACTCTGACATGATTCTGACTAGTATTTTACAAAATGTTACAAGTATAGCTAAATGTTGGGTTAACTATGCCTGTTAGAAGTTCCATACATGATTTAAAGATAGTCCATTTGTTCATATATATTCCAGACCTATATTTCTCCTATTAAGATATCTCATTGAGCTCACAGCTTTCCACCTTCATCCTTTGGTTTCTCAGATGGAACTGAGAGCATCATGTAAAAGACTTTATACAATGGCAGATAAATGCACACTGGACACTGATGGACACTAGAGAATCTTCCAAGACCTACACTGTGCAATGTCATAGTTCTAGGTCTCAGAAAGGCTCATTACAACAAAACAACCAAGATAACAGAACTAGATACAAGACACACTTAAGCATTAATGATGTTCTCTTGTGATTATTTCTCAAATACAGTCACAGAGGTTGATCAGGCAGGGCTGTGAATATTGTTCCAGTTGAAAAAGGCCTCAGTCTCAGACTTTTGGGACCTATGAACACTATTACAAGGTTTCACCACACTCCACTGTCTTTTTTTTAGTACCCCATGTTGGTGGACAATGAGGTGGAAATTGTTAAGGCTCTGAATCTCCCTCACATGGTCAGAGGTATACCAAGTGATCCAGGGAGAGGAATATGTCTACCTGGTGATGGAGATGGCCACCAAAGGAAACCTCCAAATGTGGATTGAATCATCTGGCTGCTTTTTTAAAGAATGAAGTCAGAAGGATTCTAAAGCAGATCGTAAGTTCTATGCAGTACTTTCATCTGAATCAGATTGCACACCTCAACCTGAAGCCTGACAACATCCTACTGTATGGAAATGCAATGTCAAGGTTGGGCATTGGGTTAAGCATGAGGATTGCTCCAGGTCAGTTGCTCACAGAAATTCGTGGTGCCTATGTGTACTATGTCCCTGAAATATACCTGTGGCTTTAAGGTGGCTGTCTGGTGCTTGGGCACTAGCTTGTTGTTTATGGTTAGAGGAAATTTCCCATTTAAAGGGAGCACTTCCAATCATCTATGTGCAGAAATTGTAGGGGGCAAGTATGATGTGCCATCTCACCTGACTACCAAAGGACGTAACATCCTTTGGCAGCTCTGAACAATAGACCCACAACAGAGGCTGGATATACATCAAATCATGGTACACCCCTGGTTTGATCAAGTTGAGGAAGGCTGTCTGTATCCAGATTATCCACTGCCAGACCAGTTGGACACAACAATTGTCACTAGAATGTGTGGCATGGGAAACAACAAACTGCAGATCAAAACATCAGTACTGCAGAGAGCATTTGATGATGTGATGGCCAATTGATGATTAAAGATGGCTTAGAGCCAGCCAGGGTCAGTCAGGCAAAGGCTAACTCAGTGCACTTGGGTTTTCGAATACACACAAGTGTCACAAAGCTTTCTGCCTTCCCTCTTGAGGGAAGAGCAAATAAACCTTCCCTAATTCATTCTTTGCCATTACCATTTCAGTTTCTGCTGACTGTGATGAGAAAGAGTGGATAGGCAAAAGTTCCTATCAACTGTCTTAACTAGAGCCAGAGCCCAGGACACAGAAGGCCAGAGACCAGAGTGCAGAGTCCAGTACTATATCTTCTTCAGGGTGATCCAGCTAAGAGACAGTAACCAAAAACTACTAAGAGCTTGATGATCAGGAAATGTTTTGTGAATAAACAGTAGAAGCTAGAAAAAACACAAATGTATTTCCAGCTTCTGAACAGAAATATCAGTATGTTCTATAGTTGTGGAGCAGTACTATATCTTGATGGAAGTATTTTAATTTTCATTACAAATGAAAACTAAATCACACACAACATTTGATTCTTATACAACTAGATAGCTATAAACAGCCATAAATATAAACATAATATATAATAAAACTATAAAATATATAAATGTTTATATTTATAATTTACATGTTTATATTTATAATAGTTATAACATTACATTATAATAATATAATTATAATATAAATATAATTTATAATATATATTTAAAATATAAATAAATAGCTTATAGAATGGAGTTTTTTCATTAAACACCTAATGGTTTATCTGAAGTCTCTTGATATTTGTACTTCTATGATTGTTCTACCAGTCTTTCTAGATTGTACGTAGTATAATTATCAAATTGTTTTCTTCTTGACTCAGTCACTTTCATCTTAACAATTCATCTTACAATTTTATGTCTTGGTACTTACACAATCTGCTCTGCTGATTCCCCAGAACAGCAACACATGAA
>NW_012267540.1:90251-91649 GCF_000151885.1 Dipodomys ordii | reverse complement strand
CCACTTCTGCAGCAATTGTTATGAGCAAAACAATCACAGTGAGCTCAGGCTCTCTGCTACTTAGCAGTCTGAAAATCAGGTCTACCTAGAACCCACCTTGGGTTTTTCCTGCTCCTTCAAGTTGTGCTCATTGGATGACTGGTCTTCAACCTTGCATGTCTTGAAGGACAGTGTGATCAGCTCTTTACTTTGGCTTAAGTTCTCTGGCTCTGAATGTCCTCCCTGTCTGTCTTCTATTTCCCCAATAAAAATTAAACTCTCCTTTTCCATCTGCAACATGCGTCTCAAGAAAGCATTTTCATCTGTGCCACTCTATTCCATGTATGTCTCTGTAGACTCAGGGTAAAATGTACATCCATAGACACAATCCAGCTGCTATCCTGTGAGCTTGAGGTCAAACAATGTGCCCTGGTGGCCCCGCCCTTCCATGTTTTATGGAGTGTGGCAGCTGTTAAGTTCCTTAATTCTCTGCTTCACCATCCTCTTGTGTAACTGTTACAATAGTGTTGAACACTTTGCTGTATCTTTCTCTAGGATCTTACTTTCTTTCATCCATGGACCAATTTTTACCTTGGCTATTTTCACTCATAGGATCCAATATCTCATAATCCTAAGAATTTTCTTCAATGGCAACAAACCCCTGAAATCTTTAATCACACCACATCTCCCCCTCCTCAATCTATTTCCTCCTACATCCACAGTTAGAACATTGCCTATAAAAGAGAGATGCCCTATGTTTGTCATTTTACTTGCTCTTAATTCACCTTGTTGTATACCCTTTCCCTAATACTTAACTCGTGATATTTACTAGTGGAAACTTCAATACCCACCATAGAAACTATTTCAGAGTAACTTTTTTCCTCAAGTTATTCCTTATGATTATTTGGATATATTTCCAGATAAAGTTATAATCAGTAGCACAATACTTTGTAAAATGGAAAAGTTCACCTATACATTGGATAAAAAATTTGGTAAGTCTTAAGAAGATACATAAATGACATAACATATAATAACAAAACAATGTAACAATAATACTTGTTAGACAGTATACTGGAAATGAACTTTACAGATTGGGCTGGGGGAGTAGTTGGCAGGGTAGACATTGGAGATAATGAAGGAGAGGGTGACACTATTCAAAAAGAAACCTACTCATTACCTTACTTTTGTAACTGTAATCCCTCTATGTATCACCTTTACAAAAAATGTGAAAAGAATAGGGAAAATCAGAAAAATCATAGACTAATACCTAATAATACATCATATATACAAAATAACCCATAATAAACTTTATATAATTCATATTTAATTATTACATAATGTACCTTATACATTAGTTATATATACATAAATATGATGCATAAGCTGCATGCATATGTTCACTTGTCAATCTGAGAAAGA
>NW_012267540.1:86122-88241 GCF_000151885.1 Dipodomys ordii | reverse complement strand
TCTTTCCTTACCTGTAATCCAGAGCAGCAGGAGCCCCAGTAACTGAGCAGGGGCTTTCATGTCCATGCTGTGTGCTGACTAGGACTGACTCCTGTCCAGAATGTGAGCAGCTTTCAAGAACTGCTCAGTGCACTGGGCTGGGCTCTGGGCACATGCAAATCAGTAGGGGTTGGAAGGGGCCAGCACAGCTGCACCAACATGCCAGATTTCAGTATCTCAGCCCAGACATGATGTCCTAGATTGAAAAAAAAAAACATACCAGGGTTAGCACTGTTGTGCCTGAAGAGAATGTGTTTCTCTTTGTGGTTCAGGGGACTGAATGCCTCTCTGGTTAAATACAATGAACATTAATTTATACATGGGTCATGACACACTTTTCACGATAGCATTTTATCTAAGTCAATTTTTGAAGAAAAAAATGGTTCCAAAATGTAGAATTAATGATTTAGATCAGATTTTCTAAGTCTTTGGTTTCCTTGAATCCATTTGTTAATCATGGACACAATCACTCAATTACTCAAGCTACATGGGTATGTAGATTGATAGACAGAGTGATAGTTAAATAAATAGATGATAGACGAGTTACAATTAAGACTTAATGAAAGACAATGAAAAGTATGAAATTAAAGTATTGCAGCATTGTGCTATGGTGTACAATGTTCAGGATAGCCATTGGGTTTTGCTATCAACTCCAGGTTGCTGTCCTCTGTTTCCAAATGCACTTTCCCACCATCATCATCCAGTAGACTTAACATCAGACATTGGCTCTCTGTATACTGAAAGGACCTGGCTACAGGCAGAGCTTTATTATCATTGTACATTTCTGAGTTGCAAGTCTCCTAAAATCTTGATGACATTCATGCCTTATTGTTTTTAATCCAAGTTATTCCTCCTCAGAACCTGAGCTATTCTCTAAACCAAGGCTGAACTAAACTTCAATTTACTCTTCCTCTTAAAACTGTAAATTCCTACAGCACCTCCCATTTAATGGAATTTGTAATTAAAGAAGTTTTCAGTGATTGAACTCATAGTTTATGATATAAAAATGCTCTGAAAGAATGACATGTAGCATAGTGAAGTGTGAAGTGGGACACCGGAGCTGCAAAGCCCAGAGAAGACAAGGGAAAATGCCACAGGTGATAAATCCAGAGTATGATGAGGGAGGCTCCCACCTGGAGTCCAGCATGTGAGGGAGCTCTTAATCCTAGTGCTGGATGTCACAACTGGGAAGACACAGACAGGACATTTGCTTGATCATGAATCCACCATCTTATTTTGAGTCCAAGCAGTTGCACAAAGATAACACTGCTCTCCAAAGGCCAGTTACTCACAGACCAGGCATTGCCCAAGTCAGAGTCCATCTGTACCAGGCCCTACATGACAGGTTCCCATAGCAACCTTGCTCACTGAACTATTGAACACACTTTTGGAGTCAAAGCAGAGTATAGAAATAAATTCATGTTTTCCCCTCCCCCCTCCAAATAATGAGTAGGGCTTTGATGCTGGACCTGGCTTATGGCATGCACTCCTGTTGCAGACAAGTTCTCTAGATTGTCATTCCTCTGACATGGGTTTGAGAGAAAAACAATTAGAGGAAAAGCTCTCAGTTGCAGGTGGAAGAAGAGTGGATATGAGGATGGAGAAAGAATCACCCGACTAATTGTGAAATAAGACAGTCAGTCCTGGGCTGGGAATGTTGCTTAGTGGTAGAGTGCTTGCCTAGTATGCATGAAGTCCTGGGTTCAATTCCTCAGTACCACATACACAGAAAAAGCCAGAAGTGGTACTGTGACTCAAGTGGTAGAGCACTCACCTTCAGCACAAAGAAGCTCAGGGATAGCATCCAGGCCCTGAGTTCAAGTACAGGACTGGCAAAAAAAAGACAGTCAGTCCCAGAGACCTAAGGTGGAGTAAGCCAGACCAAAGGAAATATAGATCCCATATTTTCCCTCATTTACAATAATTAGTGTATGTATAAGACAATTTTATCAGATGAGCAGAAAAGGCTCAAAAGCTATGTACATATGACCATATAACATGATGCTAAGTGAAATGAAACCCAAGATGTGGAAACAAGAGTTCTTTCTTTATTGCTGTTATTATGTGATTATTTTGTTTC
>NW_012267540.1:78741-85407 GCF_000151885.1 Dipodomys ordii | reverse complement strand
CTAATTTTCTGATGAGCAAAATGTGATCCTGGCAAGGTGTATAGCTCTTAGTGAGAACCTTACTTCATCTCATCCCAGGCTGTATGTAGAGCATCCACAACAAGGAGTCCATAGTTGAAATGTAGATTTCCCAGATTAAAACACAAGAGTAGTTCCACTGTTCATTTGTCTCAATGCAATGGCTGAAATTTCACTGGACCTTCATCAAAACCTGCTCAAGAACAAGATGCTGTGTCAGAGTTGCACAGATACATTATTTCCCCTTACAGCAATCAAATATATGACAAAACAATTCCTTTCTGCTACTGTGAACACTAAAATTGTGAAATGTTGCTATGGTTGCCGCAACTATTAATACTGTAATTATCCAATATGGAAACTTGGACTGAGGCAAAATAAAGATGCAGTACAAATTCTGTCATGAGATCATAGAATGAATAAATAATCATGAATACATTTGTCAGATATCAGTGTCTCCTGACTATATTCCTAGCCATACAGGAGTCTGGAGATCTCAAGGATCATGATCAAATCCTAATTACCATTCAAGAAGGTGGACTGGAGGTGTGGCTCATGTTATAGAGGACCAGACAAGCAAGGAAGCTGAACAAGCATGAGGATAAAAAATATAAATAATGTAAAATAGGAAAGGATAGTGGGAGAACAGTAAGAGAAAGTGTAACAATGCTCGACAAGAAATGTACTCATTGATTTACTCATGTAACTATAACCCTGCTGTACAGCATCTTTACAATAAAATAAAATTAAAAAAATAAAGAGAAAGTATCATTTTCACAATGTAGCCTCCGACATGCTTCAAATTCCTAATCCTGTTGTTTTTTGTGGAAGTAGGTGTCCCCAAGTGCCTAGGACCTGGCCACCATTAAGGAAAAGACTGAGGCAGGTGCACTGCCTTGTAATGTCTACTGTGTTGCCAAGTGCTATTGTTTGGGGCCACGACACTGTCTGGCTGCTGCGCCTCCTGTGCCTTGGAAAACTACTTGTTGAGGAATTCTTTCTTTCTTTTTTTCTTTATTATTTCTTTATTGTGAAAATACTGTACAGAACCATTACAATTACATGGGCAAGATAATGAGTACATTTCTTATCATGCATTGTAGTGTCTTCCTTGGTTTCCCCTTCCCATCCCTTCTTTGCCATCCCTGGAGATAGATGTTGACAAGTTGAGGACCATGATTGGACCACAGGTTCTGCACACTGTCCTGTAGACTCTGTCATCACACACAGCCCCATCCCTCAATGTTTGAGGACAGATTATTTCACGCAGAATCGGGTTCCCTTCCAAGGCTGAAATGGATGTTCTTTCTGATCACACGGGGAGTGTTTCCTTAACATAAAAGTGATGTCTAGTCACAAAGCACAAAGCATTACTCCAAACTCTGGGTGGATGGAGTGGATCCTAGGAATCTCAGGGTATGTAGAATTTAACCTGCATGTTTTTAACTAAATAGCTTCTGAGTTTGAAGTCTCTTATCCCCTAAGTAGACATTTCTTAACATTCTTCTCTACATCTGAATCCAGTTTAAAGGTAGAATTGTGCTCTGTAGCTCTCTCCTGTGCTCCATAAATAGCTGGCAAGAAGGGCCATGCATCCTATTCAGTGGTTGAAGACCTGTCTCTACTTTCAAGGAAAGAAGCAGCTAAAGACCACATCTTGGAGTCCCAGTAAGGTGGCAACAAAAGGTGAATATGAACTTAAGATAACCCAATTGGAAATGCAATCCTCCAAATCTCACCCACACCCCTTCCATAGCTTAGGATAAAAGCTACACAACACTGTGTCCAGCACTACCAGCTTAGAAGGGGTCTTGTGAACTTTTTGTCCAGGATGGCCTTCAAACCACACATTCTCAACCCTCAATTAGGTAGATAAAGAAGTGGGAGCCATTGGTGCCTTTTAAATTTTTACTTTATTGCAAAGATGCTGTGTAGATGGGGTTATAGTTACATGAGTAATGTAATGAGTACATTTCTTGTCGAGCATTATTAGCCTCTCCTTTGTTTTTCTCCTACTCTCTTTGGAATGAAGTCTGAAAAAGTTAGTCCAGAAGTTGTAATGAGAAAAAATGTCTGTACATATATGACTTGAGTGACCCCTAGTGTTTTGCTGGTATAAGGACAAGATGGTTGTAAATACCATTGAATTCAGGAAGCTCTACAGTCAAATTCCAGTTCTTCTCAATTAGAGTTAGTAGGAATTTCCATTATCTTGAGATATTTCTCTAAACTAATTTACTCTCTTGACCAAAGTCTTCTTTATCTTTCCATGGTGATGGAAGTGTTCTTTTATTTTCATTATACCATGTAAATGTTTGAAATTGACATGACACACATTATTGACATCTAGTCATACAGCACTGTTTTCAAGGAAACCAAAGGAAAGCACATATTTGCATAGGTTACTACCAAATAAACAAGTCATATTTGTTTTCAAATTCAGATGGTTATATTGTCAGAATAATGTATTTATATATTGATTACATTTTTATTTTTATGAAGATCCTAAAAATGCTATCACTTTAAACCATTATTGAAAGGGATTTTTAACCCCATTACAATGCTTTTTGTCAGGGAAGTAGCAAGTAAGTACTCTGCCTATACAAAATATTTAAAGAATAAAATAAACATGTATATTCATGTCATCACAAGAAAGTAGAAGAATAAGGACCAGTGAGTATAAGATGTCACAGTAAACATCATTCATTCTATTTTAGACTGATGGTCACTAAATTTTTATTTTTCCCCATTATTTGATAAATTTATATTTGACACAAGGTTACATTTGGTGTGGGAAATCCTGGGGGGTAAAGGTAAAAGAAATGAGGCACATGGTAATCCAGTACAAGCTCTGTTACAGAGTCAGTGTCTGCTTTTGGATATTAGCTAATGACTGGGTGTGCAAAAAGGCTGCTGGTGGTTATGGAGAAAGATAGAATGTTGCACAGGCTCAGGTGTCTTTGCTTCCTATGGTTACACAGAACATTCCCAATGCAGATCTGACTGATGAACATGGATTCCTACTGCCTCTGCTCCATGATGGGAAAATCCTGATGGATCTTTGGTTATCATGTCACAGCATGCAACATGTTCCTAAACCCAGCTGTGCTAGTCTACTCCTTGAAGCAGAAAGCAGTCTGGAAGCTCTTTTTACCTGCAATGAGGGGAGCGACAGAGCATCAGGTTTCTTTGCATGGGATCTTCACAGGACATTGTTAGCTACAGACAATGCATTACACTCCTGTGAATCTTGCAGATGTTCAGAAACTATATGAGAGCCAGGCTACTGCCTCTTCATCATTCATTGCTCACAAGAAACACCCGCGACCTGTTTTTGCACTCATGTCATTGGCAGCAATCACATTCCCACCAGAGCCCACTGAATGGAGGCATGAAGTCAATGGTAGCTAACACCTCTCTATATCCTACATGCCAATCTCCGGCATTCTAGGGAAAATGAAAGGGGGGACTTTGCAAGACCAGTGCTGTTGGAGCCTCTCCCTCTTGATGTATATAATGTGGTGTGGACAGGGGTGGTTGCCTCAGGTTTATCAAACACCTGGAATAAATGTCCATCCACACCTGTGCTGATAAAGATGGTGTTCAACTGCTTCCTCCTCCTCTTCCCTCTGTCTCCAAGCCCTCACACACAATGCTTCCTAGGACATGAAGTGTTGGTTTCTCAGGCAGCCTGGCTGTGAACCCCTTGGCCCCAGTGTGCCTCTCCAGCTGCCTCTCCAGCTGCCTTACCAGGTTGAGGGACATCACCTGTGTCTCAGCTTTTCCATGAATCATCTTTCACCTGGCTATTCTTAAAAACATTTAAACCCTTTTGAATTTACAAGATTTTTCATAAAAATTTAATTGTCACTATTTGTTTGGCTCTGGTCCTGGGGCTTGAACTCAGGGCCTGGTTGCCCTTGCTGAGGTTTCCTTCCTCAAGAATAGTGCTCTACTTCTTAAGCCAAAGCTCCATATCCAGCAATGATTTTGAGGGTGGGATGCGTTTGGGGAAGAGTAGTTCAGTGGAGATGACAGGCTCCTGTACTTTCCTATCAGGTTTTTTGGAATCATGGTCTTCTGATCCCAAGCTCCTGAGTACCTAGAATTGAAGTCTTAAGTCAGAGGTCCTCCAGCTTTTCCTCCCTTTGGAAAACATGTGATTACTTTTCCCTATCCAGTGGCCCACTGTGTAGTCTGTGCTTTATTTGAGCCTGAGAAACACAAACACACTGATTGTGTGTGTTTGTGGTGTAGTTGTGTGTGTCTATTCTTTGCTCTATACAGATCTTCTCTGTGATTTGAAATCCCCCCACAATATTGCACTTATTCATTCATATATTGGTATAAAATTATTTCACTGATTTTGACCATGTTTGACTGCTTTCCCCTATCCACAAATAATCTGCACAATGTGTGCACTTTGTGGGTCTTTGTGTGGGCACATGCTGCATCTTCACACAGCTGTTCCCTATGAATGGGAGAAAACACCTCCCTCCCCAAGAGTATTAAGACTTATCAATTAATATATCCTCTAAACCCAATCCACGTGAGAGATACCTGTTCCTTAGGACATCTTTCTTCAAGTTGTACAAGAGCAAGAGTTAAGGAGGGAGCAGTAGCCATGAGGTGCTAGGGTCCCAGGGTAAGGTAGAGTGGACATATTGTGAAACTGTTGCCCTGGCAGACATTGGAAAAACCAGTGGGCAGTGTCCTTTGGATATCTCCCTGTTATCCCAGGCTTCCTGAGCTCATCACCAGGGGAACTTGCCATTTCCTTGGTTGTCCTCAAGAATGGTCTTGACCATGAGCCGGGAAGTTCTTTTATCAGCGGCCTTTCTGGTGTTGCCCATAGGCCTGGAGACAGCCATGGTGGTACCGAAAGGGGCACAGGCTGTTGTCTGAGCTTGTGGATGAAACATCCTGCCTTCGAGATCACTCATTTCTCCACTCCCACCAGCAAGGGAAACACTACCAGAACCCCTTCCTCCTCCTACACCTCCAGCTCCTAGCTGACCAGCACTGCCTGCAGTACTTGCCAGGTGGTTGGCGATGTGCACACTCACAGTGTGGGGCAGTTTGGGTACGACCTTGCCTCCTCAGGACATTGCTGGCCTTACAGTCTGGCCAAGAAGCTTGCACCAGGGCCAGGAGGCTTTTCTGGAGGTTGGTGTAGACGCTTCTGGACCTGGTGGCCTCTGCTCTTCCTGGATTGGGCAGGCCAGACCCTGGCACTCACTGCTTGCAGACCCTGTGCGCACTGGGCCTGGGGTGAGTATTCCCTTGATGCTGGTGCTGAGAAGGGATATATGTCCTGGAAACCAGTACAAAGAGATTGCAGGGCGGCCTGGGACTGGCTGGAGTGCTGTGTTGTAGGAGGCCCTGGACATTCTGGGTGCTCCAGGGAGCAAGATAAGGACCCTTGCTTTGTTCCACAGTACAGAGGCATCTGCAGGGACATTCTGACAAAGGCAAGGGTGCCCCTTCCCCTCCCTCTTTCCTTCTCCTTCTCCCACTTCCTAAGCACAGAGGCTCCGAGCCCAGATGGAGGGAATGGGGACATCCACTGCAGGTCGGGCAGCCACCCTAGTTGGCCTTCGACCCAGGGAAATTAGGGGTTTCAGTGCTGAGCGGCACCATTGCACCCTGGCTTCTTGTGTGGAACTGGGGACACTGGCTGTATAGTTGGCTGGGTCTGGGGACAGTTGTCCTGTTTTCACCCTCAGGACTGAGCTATGCACCGAATCTGAGGGTCTACTGGGGCCATAGGAGCCATTCCCTTTCAGACCTCCTACAGCTAAGACAGCGGCACAAATCCTGCTCCTGGTCCTCTCTCTCCTCAACAGCAGCTGGGTCTGGTTGAGGGCATCCTCAAAAGACTGGGGAGGTGCGCGGAATTCATGCTGTTGCTGGGATTCGCTCTGGTGATTGCCCCCACACAGCTTCTCTGGGTTGCCAGAGGTCTGACTTTAGAGGGCCTAATCCTCCTTTCTCCTCTACTGAGGATCAGTGGAGACTCTCTTGTGGGCACCTTGGTGAGTCCCGGATCTACGGTTTGGGAGGGCACCCAATGTCAGGCATGCCTCCGGTACCAGTTGGACCGTGGTCCTGAGAGCCTCTGGCGCTGTCCATGTACCAATGATGAGGACTGATGCTGCCCCCAGAGGATGCTGGGGCCACTTGGGGATGCTTCTCCCACCTGCTACTGGGTCAAGGGCTGGCAGTCTGCTTGTGAGGTCCCTGGAGCTCACACAGCTTCCCAGGCCATGGGGGCTCTGGCCCAGAGCTGGGGCCTCTCTTCCTGGGCACCGTGGCTTTTCCCCCGGAGCCACAAACTACACTTGTCTTTTTCAACTTGTCCTCTTGCATCCACCCTGACTCTGACAGCACAAGAGCCTCCTTCCTGGGCTCTTGAGCGCCATCCTGTTCAGAGACCTGGTGTAGAATCACCAAAAGAAGCGCTGGGTTGCAGCCCAGGAGAGCCAAGGTCTCCCAGCGTGTGTCCAGCTCCTTTGCAATACTGCCCACCAGCGGGTGCTTCCTAAAACCCTTCACCATCTCTCTGACACCCGTGGCGCCAAGGATTTCTGCCGTGATGGGCAAGACCGACAGCAGACTCAAGGATTTGCGGAGCTCCTCCGAGTGTGT
>NW_012267540.1:69349-78321 GCF_000151885.1 Dipodomys ordii | reverse complement strand
TCTTCCAGTGTTTGTCCAATTCCTTGGCCAAACCAGCCACCTGTGGGTGCTTCCTAAAACTCTTCACTACCCTTCTAACACCCGTGGTGGCAAGGATTTCTGCCGTGATGGGAATGACTGAGAGCAGCTTCAGGGAATGAGAAGCTCGTCCGTGTCTGTGCTGGAGGCTAGGCGCTCCTGGAGCTGCCTCACAACTCTGCACACAGACTGGGCATTCTGCATCCCGATTCCACCCCCCACCATGTCTACAGAGATGCTGGACCCACTCACCTGTGTTCCTGGATCTGCGGGTCACTCGCCCTACTCTGAGAGAACGGATCCACATGTAAGGACTTCAACATGTCCTCCGGCTCCCGCTCCCTCATCCCCCTCCACTCCCCCTCTGGCAGATCATCCTTCCTGGGCCTTTGACCGCCATCCTGCTCAGGAACCTGGCTCAGAGCCTCTGAATTGTGCCTCAGCACAGTCAAGGTCTTCCAGCACTTGGATAGCTCCTTGGCCAAACTGCCCACCTGCTGGTACTTCCTAAAACCCTTCAATGTCTCTCTGACACCCGTGGCGCCAAGGATTTCTGCCGTGATTGCCAAGACAGAGAGCTGACTCAAGGATTTATGGAGCTCCTCCCAATGTGTGCTGGAGGCCAGGTGCTCTTGGAGCAGCAGCACGGCTCCCCACACCCACTCGGCGGTCTGCGTCCCCATGCCCTCCCTGGCCACATCCACAGAGACGCGGGAACCACATGCCTGGACTCCTCCATCCAGAGGTTCACTTGCCCTGCTCTGAGAGAACGGATCCACTTTTGACATCTTCAACAGGTCCTCCTGCTCCCTCTCACCATCCTCCACCTCCCTTTGCCCCTCCCCCTGCCCAAGATCATACTTCCTGGGCTCTAGACCTCCATTCTGGTCAGGGACCTGGCTCAGAGCCTCGGATTTGTGGCTCAGCATAGCCAAGGTCTTCCAGTGTTTGTCCAGTTCTTTAGCCAAACCAGCCACCTGTGGGTTCTTCTTAAAACTCTTCACTATGCTTCTGACACCCATGGTGGCAAGGATTTCTGCCATGATGGGAATGATTGAGAGCAGACTCAAGTATTTCTGGAGCTCCTTGGCATCTGTGCTGGAAGCCAGGCGCTCCTGAATCTGCCTCACGGCTCTACACACCCACCTGGCTACTCCATCATTTGCCAACCATGTCCATGTTTACATAGGTGCCTGGGCCACTCACCTGGGTTCCTGGATGCCATGGGTCACTCACCATGCTCAGAGCACTTGTCTCTGGTTGGTCACTGTGAGGCACGTGGCACTGCCCGGCAGCGTCCAGAGTGACTCTGCCTGCCAGCTGCCTGCCTTATATAGTCCTCTGGCTGCCCCACCTCTTCCCTCAGTTCCTCCTCTAAGCCCTTGCCTGACTCATGCTTGTTAAACCCTCACATCCTTGTAGTGGTCTCCCAAGATGCACTTTCCCAGACCTTCCATAAGTCCCCTCCCCACAACTCCCTAGGACATTGGCCCAAAGCAGTACAGACAAATTGGGGCAAGTCTGGTGTAGAAAAACATTCAAAGACTAAAAACCAGCAGAGGGTAAGTCCTGGCGAGAGCTGTACCGGCAGCTTTGCCAACATCAAGAATGGCATCTGAAAGCCATGAGTGCCAGGTTCTGGGCTGCACAAAGCAAGATGAGCCGAGGCCGACAGGCCCAGATACTCCTACACCAACATCCAGAAAAGCCTCCTGGCTCTTGCACAAGCTTCTGGGCCATGACAACAGGGCCACAGTGTCCTGAGGAGGTCAACTCCAGCCTGACCTGGCCTGCACAGGGAGTGGCCACATCTCTGCCACCTAGCAAGTGTCATGGGCAGTGCTGGTCAGCCAGGAGCTGGAGGTATAAGAGGAAGAAGGGGTGCTGGTAGTGTTGCTAGTGCTGGCGGGGTGAGGGCAGGGGTGGTCTCAGGGGAAGGAAGTTTAATCCCAAGCCCAGACAACAGCCTGTGCCCCTTCCAGCACCACCATGGCTATCCCCAGGTCCATGGGCAACACCGGAAAAGCTGCTGGTATGAAAACTGCCCGGCTCATGGTCAAGACCATTCCCAAGGACAACTACATAATTGCAAGTTCCCCTGGCAATGAGCTAGAAAGGACTGGAACACCGGTGGGATGTCTAAAGGACACTGCCCACTGGCTTTCCCATGCCTCTGCCAAGGCCACAGTCCCACAATATCTGTGTGTGTGTGTGTGTGTGTGTGTGTGTGTGTGTGTGTGAGACTCAGATCGAGCACAGACTATTCAGTGGGCCTCTGGATAGGGGAAAGTAATCAGAATTTTTTCCAAACTGGGGAAAAAGCTGGAGGACATCTGACTCAAGTTTGCCATACTAGCTACTCAGAAGATTGGGATCTGAAGACCATGGTTGCAAGAAGACTGTGCAGGAAAGTACAGGAGACTGTCCTCAACAATGAACTACTCTTCCCCAAAGGCATCCCCCAATTCAAAATCATTGCTGGAAGTGTTAGCTCAAGTGATAGAGCACTATCCTTGAGGAAGGACGCCTTAGCAAGGGCAACCAGGCATTGAGTACAAGCTCCAGGACCAGAGCCAAACAAATAGTGACAACAATTATGCAGGGTGGTTGTGGAGGTGAGAGGGAAGGGATGGTAGGGGAAAAACAAAGGAGTAGACAATAATGCTCATTAGGATATGTACTCATTACCTTGCTCATGTAATAGTAAGCCCCCTGTACAGTATTTTTACAATAAAAAAGTATTTAAAATAATATATTTTGTAACACAAGCACTAATACTTCAGTTATCTTTGTAATTTCCTATTATGGTATCTCTCAGTTCACCTTTCACATTGTGTTTCTATTGAAAGAGTACAATTGATATTTAAAGTACTTAACTACTGGAAATTCCTGAAAACTGTGCATTTAAATAGTCATCTTAACCTATAGTAGGCTCACAATGTTAACTGCTGCAACAGCTCCAGTTTTTAATTCATTTCTAAAAGATTCCACATTTGCTTTTTTCTTTCACACCATCTGATCAATTACATAGTATCCTTGGGACCAAACCTGGCTACTCAGAGTTCTGCTTACAATTAGCTTCTTTAGGTGCAAGTAACTCCTGAAGAATGATAGTATATTTGAGTTCAGATTAACCAGCTTTTGTAACTATTTTTCCCTATATCACTTCACTTCTGAATCAAGGTCAGGACAGCAAACAAATGCTAGAGGAAAGGGATTTAGAGATTGTTGCTGGAAGCAAAGATCAAGCTTTTATGCCAAGCTACTTGGGAGGTTGAGATCTGGAGAATCTGGGTTGAAGATCAGTACATGGTCACAAAGGGTCACAAGATCTATCTCCTAAATAACTACCATCAAAGAATGCTGGAGGAATTTCCCAGGGAGAGAGGACTAGTCAAGATGAAATAAGGCTCCATGTTCAACTCAGCAGTTATAAATAAATAAATATTAAGAAAATATAGTTTTATATAATTTAACCCAAAACCAAGTAATAAAATGTAATCTTGGGTAATAAGCCCAAATTAAACCCAGTACTTTATTTATTAAAACATCCATAAAACCAATCCATTTCTAGATTTGGTTCTGTAAGAAAGCTAAATTTGAAATGTCTTCTGGAAAATTTAGCTATATATTATGCTTTAATGACTTTACAAGAGATAAGAGTAAAAATTATATTGGCTTTGAACGTTGAATTCAGTACAATGATCTCTGTAAAGGACAACAAATGATGATGAAGGTGTCAAATTGGAGTAAATATTTTTTCATAAAGATATTATTCTTTTTTAGTGTAATTTGTAAGGTTTGTGGCATTTTTTCACTTAGGTCAACTTAGAAAAAACTGATTACCATTCTCTGAATGAATAAGTTTATGCTTCAAACTATTGAAAGTGACTTACTTTGTTATAGGAACTGGAAATGGACTGTGTGTGTGAGTATATGCACATGCATGTGCATGTATATATGTGCACAGTCATATGTGTATATGCACATGTGTGTATTTAACATGTGGATTAACTAGATATGTTCTTAATAGGAGCTAATAGTGAAGTAAAGAGAATCTTTCAACCTTGATATTCATCCTCTAAACACAGCTGGTTTTCTTTTGTTTCTGTACATTTGCTTTTTTGTGCCAGTCTTCAGGCTTGAACTCAGGGTGTGGGCAGTGTCCTTAATCTCTGTTTGCTCAGTGCTAGTGCCTTGCCAACCTTCAATCACAGCTCTTCATCCAGATTTTCAGTGGTTAAGTGGAGGTAAGTATCTTAATATCTTTCCTACCTTGGCTGGTTTTGAATCACAGTCCTCAGACCTCAGACTCCTGAGAAGCTGAAATGGCAGCTGTGAGCCACCAGCTCTTGGGTTAAACATGACTTCTTAAACCTAATAAAGATCACCTGCCAACATGTTGAAATGCAGATTCGCATTCAGTAGATCTCAAGTGGTTTCTAATTTTGTATTTGCAACGTGTTTTCAGTGTTGTTGATGATATTGTTGGATTCTGGAAAACTGAATAAGAAAGAAAATATTATTTCCATATTTAGTTGAATTTTGCTTTTATTGAGTTAAGCAAGAATTTAGTTTGTAAAGAGACTCATATATATAATATAAAAACTTTATTTCCATTGATGTGTGACTTTATGAAACTTTGTTGCTTTTATTGCAACCTTCTGATGACACTTAGATGCAATAGAGAAATGTTCTTGGGCAATGCTCTCCTGATCAAATCCTGAGAGTCGGGCCATAGGACCACACTGGGTAGTCAGCTCTGAACTTCATTACACAGTCTCTGCAGTAAGTGAATTTTCCAGAACCCCTTCCCTCTCTAGATCCCTATCCATATGGTGAATGAGGGCCTTATTTAGGATTCAAAGCTGTAGAATGACAGAGTCCTATCCATCTCTGAGAGAGCAGAGGACAGAGTTGAGTGCTGCAGGCAACTGAGCTCTTTATACAAGTTTATATGAACAAACATACAATTTGCTTAGTGTGTACACTGTAGTAAACTTCTTATCATCAGTACTTTCACATGTTCTATCTAAGTCCTTTTTTAAGTCCTCTGATATTGATGTTGGTGAATCTCTTGCAAATTAACTGCTCGTGATAGAAGGTTCCTTGGAAGATCTCACTCTAAATCATTGATTCACATGTTAATATTGTCCCTGTATTCTTTATAACTTTTGTAAATAGTTTAGGTATGTACTCAGTTTTGATAAAAATTCATCTCTCTGTGTACATATTTGACATGAAATCAGTCAGTTTTTCAACAATGATCATGTGTAAAACCAACTTACACAGTGAGGAGACTCAGTGAGAATTAGAAATCAGAAGCATGCCTCTCTGTATGTGGGTAAGATGCTTGCCAGGACAGAGGTGAGAACTAAGAATACACTCTAAGGTAGTTCTGACTAGCATTCTACAGAATGCTACAAATGAGGATAAACTTTACAATAACTGTTCATAAGTGAATCAAAGGTATCCCTTTTGTTAATATACATTCTAGTCATATATTTTGCCAATGAATGATAAAATGTGGAGCTCAGAGCATCTCAAACTCCAACTGTTAGTTTCCCAGATGGATTTGAGAAAATCATGGTGAAACAGTATACACTATTTGATGCAAATGCACACTAGATGCTGGCATAAGACAGAATATCACCCAAATCCTAGGGAGTACATTGTCATTGTTTAAAATTTAGAATTATAGTGATGGTTGTAAAATAAAATTAAGTTATTAACGATGCCCTCATGCCATGATTTTTCAAATCATCTCACTAAGCCTGGCCAGATAGAGCTATGAATGCTGTGTGTATTAACAAGGCTTAGTCTTCCATTTTTGGGACCTATGGATACCATTACAGGGCTTGATCACACTTGACAGTCTTAAATAGACCCAGGGCCTGGGGCACAGAAGGTGAGAGACTAGTGTACAGGGTGTAGTACTGTAAATGCAGAAAGGTTAATCTAACCAAAGGACAGTGACCAAACTCTGCTAAGGGCTTGAAGGTAAAGCAGCATTTGGGAAACACATAGAACAGAGGCAAGAAATGCACAACTGGACCTCCAGCTGGTGAACAGAAAGCACAGCATTTGCTATAGTTGTGAGCCAGGACCATGTGCTTGATGGAAGTATTTCAAGTTTTATTATAAATGGAATAAAATCACAAAAGACATTTCATTCGTATATTTCCTGTTAACTATAGTATTAATTAAGACACAAAGAATTTTTTTCAATAAATGCTTCATGGTTTATCTGAAGTCTCCTCGTCTCTGTGCTACTATGATTGTTCTCCTGTTCCATGATTGTAGATTGAATGAAGTCATATTGTCACTCAAACCTCATCTGTACTCATAGTTACTCATAGTTACATTGATCAAAATATCTTCCTCCTAGACAGACTCAGATGATCTGCTCTGCAGTTCCCAGACCAGTAACCCTTAAGGGTAGCTCACACACCCTAAAAGGAAATTTTAGTTCAAGGATATATCACTGTGGGAGGCTCATGTGTTTCTTGAAGACAGGGATAAACTCCAACATCCTCAGGCTCTACCTTGCTGATTTCAGTGTGAAATCTTTGCTTGACCCATTGCCAGTGAATCTGTCTGGAATCACAGAAAATCAGTTGGAACCTTTGTATATCAGGAGTTGTGGAGACCGGCCTGGCTTCTGCAGGTCCCAATTCAGATAAGTGTTTCCATTGCTATGAAGGAGGCTCTGAATAGACCTGCAAGAGATGGAGGCCAGCTCTCTTAGGGTGACAGGCAAGGAGACTGGAGTCTGGGTCATCACAACATCTTCACTGGATCCTGAAATTAGAATAAGACAGAAGTGCAAGGTTATTCACAAACATAGACATGTTGGTATTATTTGTATTTTGATATATGTTGCCTGTCTTTGTATTTTATATTGATTGCTAATCTAAAAGTATAAATGATTATAAATGGAGATATTTCTAAAATAAAAAGAGGTCTCTAGGAATCACTCACTGTATTTTCATCTAGCAGCCTTCACCCAAGCACAGTTTTAGCTCTTTCTGGAATGTTCCTCACTCTCTCACACCTAATTATCACTTTCCCAATATGGATAACAGGATCTTCACAGACAGGGCACAACTGGACCCTTAGATCTCACCTTTCCACTCACTCTAGTTCCCCATCTCCCTTTGCCCTTACCAGGGATCCAGAGCATTAACAGCCCCAGTAGTTGAGATAAGGACTTCATTTTTAAGAGTTACATGAGGAGTGTTGACAGGTCAAGGCAAGTTCAGATCTTAGGAAGGAAGGTGCTCCTTAGGGAGTAATATGCAAATCTCCAGCTGGGTGCAACAGTGTGGGAAGAGCCAAGGGGAAGGTAAGGCCTGCTCTTCTAAGAAAAGTGATACCAAATATGCTCTGTGTTTGGGGACAATCAATAAAATCCTTGATTCCTGCAGCACTGGGAAGGAAGACCCCACTGTGAAAGAAGATAGGATGCACACACTCTGACACCCTAAAACATCATCAGAGACCAAAGATAAGCAGGTTCATGTCAAAGACAGTCTGTAGGAAGGGAATGAGCACAATCCCCAGCTCGCCTTAAACTCATGCAGAAGGTCTAAAGAGAAACACTGTACTCACCAGCAGCAGCAAGGATCCTCAAGGGAGTTGAACAGTTTAGCTTTATAAAGTGGCATCTTATGCCCATAGTTACTAAGTTATATGTTCAGGAATCTCAGCCACAAGTGTTAGAACTTCTGTTTCCAAAGGAAATTTAACATAAAGAATTGATAGGAAGAACATAATTTTCTGCTACTAGTAGTGATCTAAATGCATTTATTTATAAGATTAAAGGACAATGCTCTCTTTCTGACAGAAGCATAGAATTCCAGTATAGATAGATAGATAGATAGATATAGATGGATACAGATTCATATATAGATGTATACAGATTCATATAGAGATGTATATATATATATATATATATATCACATTTTCTTGATCCATTCATCTATTGGGGGGCATCAGTATTGGTTCCATATCTTAGCTACGGTGAATGGTGCTGCAAGGAATACAGTTGTGCTGGTGACATTAATATGGCCTTGTTTGTGGTCACTTGAGTTAATACCCAGAAGTGGGATTGCTGGAATGTAATGAGATCTATGTTTAATCTTTTGAGGAACCTCCATACTGCTTTCCATAGTGGTTGAATCACGTTATGTTCCCACCATCAGAGTAGTATCTAGCCTCATCCCTGCCAACATTTATTATTGTTTTCTTAATAATGGCCCTTGTAACTGTGGTGAGTTGGAATCTCAATGTGGTTGTGAATTGCATCTCTCTTATGACCAGAGATGTTGAACATTTCTTCAGGTGTCTATTGGCCATTCTTATTTGCTCTCCAGAATAGACTCTTAATTCTTTAGCCCAATGATTAATGGGTTGGTTTTTCTTTGAGGATTTTTTTGGAGGGGTGTTTATTGAGCTTTAGTTATATTTTTTATATGAGGCCTTGTCTGTTGTACAGCTAGTGAATATCTTCTCCCAATCTGCGAGATTTCTATTTATCTTGCTGGCTATGGTGTTTGCCATGCAGAAGCTCTCCAGCTTAATATGATACCATTTATCTATCCATTCTTTGATTCATTGTGTTTCTGGATCTTTATTCAGAAAGTTTTCACCTGGATAAAGGAGCCCTAGAAATTCCTTTGCAAGAAAATGTAAAGACTTAGATAAACCATATTAAGTGAAATAAGCAGACCCAAAGAAACATAGGTTCCATAATTTCCTTCATTTGTAATAATTAGTATATGTCTAGTATAGTCCTTGCAGAGGATCACAATAGATCAATAGCTATGTACATATCACCCTATAAAATAATGCTAATCCAAATGAACTCCAAGATATAGAAACAAGATGTCTTTTTTGTTGACTTTGTTGTGGTTTATATACTGTATCAAGTTCCTTCTTTTTATTATATATAT
>NW_012267540.1:67291-69299 GCF_000151885.1 Dipodomys ordii | reverse complement strand
AGAGAAACACTGTACTCACCAGCAGCAGCAAGGATCCTCAAGGGAGTTGAACAGTTTAGCTTTATAAAGTGGCATCTTATGCCCATAGTTACTAAGTTATATGTTCAGGAATCTCAGCCACAAGTGTTAGAACTTCTGTTTCCAAAGGAAATTTAACATAAAGAATTGATAGGAAGAACATAATTTTCTGCTACTAGTAGTGATCTAAATGCATTTATTTATAAGATTAAAGGACAATGCTCTCTTTCTGACAGAAGCATAGAATTCCAGTATAGATAGATAGATAGATAGATATAGATGGATACAGATTCATATATAGATGTATACAGATTCATATAGAGATGTATATATATATATATATATATATCACATTTTCTTGATCCATTCATCTATTGGGGGGCATCAGTATTGGTTCCATATCTTAGCTACGGTGAATGGTGCTGCAAGGAATACAGTTGCGCTGGTGACATTAATGTGGCCTTGTTTGTGGTCACTTGAGTTAATACCCAGAAGTGGGATTGCTGGAATGTAATGAGATCTATGTTTAATCTTTTGAGGAACCTCCATACTGCTTTCCATAGTGGTTGAATCACGTTATGTTCCCACCATCAGAGTAGTATCTAGCCTCATCCCTGCCAACATTTATTATTGTTTTCTTAATAATGGCCCTTGTAACTGTGGTGAGTTGGAATCTCAATGTGGTTGTGAATTGCATCTCTCTTATGACCAGAGATGTTGAACATTTCTTCAGGTGTCTATTGGCCATTCTTATTTGCTCTCCAGAATAGACTCTTAATTCTTTAGCCCAATGATTAATGGGTTGGTTTTTCTTTGAGGATTTTTTTGGAGGGGTGTTTATTGAGCTTTAGTTATATTTTTTATATGAGGCCTTGTCTGTTGTACAGCTAGTGAATATCTTCTCCCAATCTGCGAGATTTCTATTTATCTTGCTGGCTATGGTGTTTGCCATGCAGAAGCTCTCCAGCTTAATATGATACCATTTATCTATCCATTCTTTGATTCATTGTGTTTCTGGATCTTTATTCAGAAAGTTTTCACCTGGATAAAGGAGCCCTAGAAATTCCTTTGCAAGAAAATGTAAAGACTTAGATAAACCATATTAAGTGAAATAAGCAGACCCAAAGAAACATAGGTTCCATAATTTCCTTCATTTGTAATAATTAGTATATGTCTAGTATAGTCCTTGCAGAGGATCACAATAGATCAATAGCTATGTACATATCACCCTATAAAATAATGCTAATCCAAATGAACTCCAAGATATAGAAACAAGATGTCTTTTTTGTTGACTTTGTTGTGGTTTATATACTGTATCAAGTTCCTTCTTTTTATTATATATATATATATTTTTTTTTAATTTCCCTTTGGCTTATCCCCTGTAGTCACTGTTTATATTCTGGTACCATGCATCTTTTATACACGTTTCTATGACTTGAGAAGAGAAGGAGAATAACAAAATGGTGAAATAAGGACAAAGGATGACCAATGCAACAGTGATACCCACAGGACACTATGTTGGAAATGAACTTTATAACTTTGGGCTGGGTGAGTTGGGTGGAGGGATAGTAGGAGATGAAGGAATGGGTAACAATATTTGACAAGAAATGTTCTCATTACCCTACTTATGTAACTGTTACCCTTCTGTACAGTACCTTTACAACAGAATAAAATTAAAAAGGATAAAAGAAAAATGTTATAAAGTTTTACTTCAAAGTGTCACTATATATTCAATGTAATGAGTTTTAAAATCCATTATCTATCCTGCTAATCTTTCACACTGTATTTGCACAACAAATTGCTCACAGAATTTCTTAAATCTTCCCTCTAGAGAGTAAAGGGAGAAAGTGATGAAGATATATTCCACTCCTATACCGTTATGTTTTTTAACCCTTTTTTAAACTATGTAAAGACAAATGTAGGTATATAATTCTGGTTATCTTAAATTAACATAAGATCTTTTAATGTCTCCATTCCCAATCTGAATTAA
>NW_012267540.1:64077-67241 GCF_000151885.1 Dipodomys ordii | reverse complement strand
TTTTAAACTATGTAAAGACAAATGTAGGTATATAATTCTGGTTATCTTAAATTAACATAAGATCTTTTAATGTCTCCATTCCCAATCTGAATTAAACAGTCTCTGCTTATTTGTCACAGAGAGTTCAGTCCCTACTTCTTGTCTCCACAGATTCTGCTCTGTCATGCGGCAGAATATCACATGTTAAGGAGGAACAAGTGGAGAAGGAAGTTGGTGCTGATGCTCCAGAAGACCACACATGGTCATCTGAAGGGCCTCCTTATAGGAAGTGATTAGATCATTGGAGGTACTGTTCTCAGAAGGGCTATATCTCCTCTCATGGAATGTGTCAGTTTTCACAGAAGTTGCTTGTTAAAAACCATATATTTGGACTCTTCTAACTGCAGCCTGTTTTTATTTTTATTTTATTTATTTATTTTGTTTGGTCGTGGGGCTTGAACTCTGGGCCTGTGCACTGTCCCTTATCTCTTCAGCTCAGGGAGAATGCTCTACCACTTGAACTACAGTGCCACTTTCAGTTTTCATGTGGTTTATTGGAGGTAAGACTCTTAAGGTCTTTCCTGCCCGTGTTGGTTTGGAACCTCGATCCTCAGATCTCAGCTTCCTGAGTAGCTAGGATTACAGGCGTGAGCCACCAGCGCCCAGCTACTACTTGTTCTCTTCACATTAATACAGCATATTGGTTGACAAACAGAACAGGCCTCACCTGAGTAGAAGCAGATGAGACTATTTCATCTAGAATTTTCTATATCTAAAACCCAGTTAAAAACTGGAAGTGGCATTGTAGCTCAAGTGGTAGAGTGCTCGCCTTGAGCTGAAGAGCTGAGGGACAGCACCCAGGACTAGAGTTCAAGCCCCAGGACCAACCAAAAACAAGACAAAACAAAACAAAAAATGCTTCTTAAGTAGAGCAACCAACAAAAGCCTGCAAGGGGAGAGCTTTGTGGGCTGTAGGCTCAGCTGAGTGGGGTCTCAGAAGATATGCTCTGCTCTGTATTCTGAGAGCCCATGGCAGCTGAATAAAATATGTTACAAATCAGACCATGGCTGTTACAGGGATTGTGTAAACTTGCTATTTTATGTATTGCTACTGGGTGTTTATATATATATATATATATATATATGCATTTATACACACATAACACATATATATCTGTAGATATAGATATAGATATAATATCTAATGGATGTGTCACTCAATGAACTAGAAATTTTCCATTTTAATCAAGAAATCTGCTTTATGTTTCAATACTTAATGATGATTTTTTTATAATCTAAAAACAAAATCTTTTCTAAAGCTCTATTGCCTTGCTTTTAAAACCTGGTTTGATATACCTAAAATGGCTCTTTCTTTTTGTGGCTGCAAATTGTTAGCACAATGTAAGTGAAACATGAGTATAGATCACTGTTTTTTTTTAAGTCAGAAGAGTCTTTGTAAGGTGTGTGCTGCTTGAGATGAGCAGGAGGACAGAGAGTTAGGGTATGCAAATGCCTCCATGACCTCTCTCTCTCCAGTGACCTTAAAGTTTGGCTGCATCTGAGAAGTTGTATAGAGTAGAGGCAGTTGCGCAGGCAGAGGCCCCAGGAGGAGCAGCTGGGGCAGCCCAGCCTCTCACTTCTGCCTTGCTGGGAGGTTTTTGTTATGACTTGTATCACTGTGGGAGGATAGCTATTACTCTGTTGACAGAAATAAGTTGCGGCATCTTCAGGCTGCAGGCTGCTGATGGCGAGAGTGAACTCTGTCCCAGATCCACTGCCACTGAACCTTGATGGAAATCCAGATTGCAAAGTAGTTGCATAACTGATCAGGAGCTTTGGAGCTTTCCCTGCTCTCTGCTGGTACCAATGTAGATAATTGCTAATGCCCTGACTGGCTCTGCAAGTGATGGTGACACTGTCTCCCAGAGGTGATGACAGGGATGGTGGCTGGGTCAACTGGATGTCACATCTGGCACCTGATATTGGAAACATAAAAGCCATTAGCAGTTTAATTAATTCTGCTGTCCAAGTACTTCCATGAACAGCAAAGTAGCTCAGTTGAACACTGGATGAATAATCCCCAGTATCATCTTTCCTTACCTGCAATCCAGAGCAGCAGGAGCCCCAGGAGCTGAGCAGGGGCCCTCATGTCCATGCTGTGTGCTGACTGGAACTTCTCCTGCACAGAGTGTGAGCAGCCTATGAAGAAGTTCCCAGTGTAGTGGGCTGAGCTCTGGGCACATGCAAATCAACATGGCTTGGGCAGTACGAGTCAGAGCCGCAGGCTGGCAGATCTCAGTGACAAAGCACAGTCCTGAGGAACCCAGATGTCCAATGTGCTTGTAGATGATGTGTTTCTAGAGACAAGAAAACATTATGATTCTGTTGGCCTATGATAAGAATAGATTTTTTTTCCAGATCTGGGGACTGAACTGAGGGCCTTGCAATTTCCAGGTAAGCACTCTTCCACTGACCTCGATTCCCAACCCCAAATAGAATTTTTAACATTTTCAACTTATCCATGACTTGGTATGATTTCCTTCACTAAAATCAGTCACTCAAAGACAAACATTTCCAAGGGAAAGTAATTTTAGAATGCTCCTAACTCTGGTATCAGTGGAGTTTGTGACACAGAATTCTTAAGAGTATTCAGGTTGTTTGCCTGAACCTTGTTATATAGTTTAATAATGATTATTAATACCCAGACATGTGTGTTATAAAAGTGATAATATATGTGTAGGTTGAAAGACAGATAGATGCATTGATAGAAAGAGAGAAGTGGACAGTTTTCAAAGTCTTTATTGGAAGGTCGCACTGAAAATATATGTGCAACAAAGTGTCATGATCAGAGGTATATGGACAATCCATTGGTGCATTCATGGTGTCCTGTGAACTCATATATTTGACTGGATTGCTTCCCTTCTGAATATTCTTCCCTAACACCTCCCTCTAGAACAGTTCACCTCAGGTATTTCTTCTTTAGTTTTAAGAAAATACCTGGAATCATATCTAGCTTTGTGGGTATTATGCATGTATGTACCAGATATTTCTGAACTTTTAGAGGACATTTGTTTCATCTATTAATGGAAATTTTTCTTTCTCAGAAGCTGAGTTATTCTCTAGACCAAGGACTCAACTCTACTTGAACTTCATTATGCTCCTTAAGCCATGCAGGCTATGCAAGT
>NW_012267540.1:57452-64027 GCF_000151885.1 Dipodomys ordii | reverse complement strand
CATGCTGTGTGCTGACTGGAACTTCTCCTGCACAGAGTGTGAGCAGCCTATGAAGAAGTTCCCAGTGTAGTGGGCTGAGCTCTGGGCACATGCAAATCAACATGGCTTGGGCAGTACGAGTCAGAGCTGCAGGCTGGCAGATCTCAGTGACAAAGCACAGTCCTGAGGAACCCAGATGTCCAATGTGCTTGTAGATGATGTGTTTCTAGAGACAAGAAAACATTATGATTCTGTTGGCCTATGATAAGAATAGATTTTTTTTCCAGATCTGGGGACTGAACTGAGGGCCTTGCAATTTCCAGGTAAGCACTCTTCCACTGACCTCGATTCCCAACCCCAAATAGAATTTTTAACATTTTCAACTTATCCATGACTTGGTATGATTTCCTTCACTAAAATCAGTCACTCAAAGACAAACATTTCCAAGGGAAAGTAATTTTAGAATGCTCCTAACTCTGGTATCAGTGGAGTTTGTGACACAGAATTCTTAAGAGTATTCAGGTTGTTTGCCTGAACCTTGTTATATAGTTTAATAATGATTATTAATACCCAGACATGTGTGTTATAAAAGTGATAATATATGTGTAGGTTGAAAGACAGATAGATGCATTGATAGAAAGAGAGAAGTGGACAGTTTTCAAAGTCTTTATTGGAAGGTCGCACTGAAAATATATGTGCAACAAAGTGTCATGATCAGAGGTATATGGACAATCCATTGGTGCATTCATGGTGTCCTGTGAACTCATATATTTGACTGGATTGCTTCCCTTCTGAATATTCTTCCCTAACACCTCCCTCTAGAACAGTTCACCTCAAGTATTTCTTCTTTAGTTTTAAGAAAATACCTGGAATCATATCTAGCTTTGTGGGTATTATGCATGTATGTACCAGATATTTCTGAACTTTTAGAGGACATTTGTTTCATCTATTAATGGAAATTTTTCTTTCTCAGAAGCTGAGTTATTCTCTAGACCAAGGACTCAACTCTACTTGAACTTCATTATGCTCCTTAAGCCATGCAGGCTATGCAAGTGCTTCAAGTTACATGTCTTTTAGGTCCTAAGTCAAGCAATTTTTGTGTACTAGGCCTGGGGCTTGACTTAGTCCCTGAGGTTTTGTGCTCAAGGGTGAAAGTGTGCCAAATGAGTCACAGCTTCACTTCCAACCTTTTGGTGTTTAAGTGGTGACAGAGACTCATAGTCTTTTTTGTCCAACATGAATTCCAACCCTAATCGTAAGATCTCAACCTCCTGTGGCTAGTATTATATGCATTACCCCAACAAAACAGCTTTCACAAGTTGTATGTAGGAGATGTTATTCATATAGGTACAGAAATGACAAATTACAATGTGGTCAAGGGTGGGGTTGAGAAACTGGAGCCACCCAGTTTGCAAAGAACATCTTCCACCTGGGAAATCACAGACAGTGAAGCCAAAGTGAAATGAAAAAGGTCCCCACATAGAGATTAGCATGTGGACATGCTTCATCCCATTGTGTAGATTGTCATACCAGAGTTAAATGAACAGGGTGATCACATGGAACTTACCACTGTAAGTCCAAGAAGATGATGTATAAAGATAACACTACTCTTTCAAAGCCAATAGACCACTAGTAACTCATTACCCAATCAGTGTATTCTTCAGTACCATTTACTACCAGAACTCCATCTGAGTCTTGATTTGATGACCTCCGTCCTTTAAAAAATTAATGTTCTCTGCACTACATGCTCACATAATTCTTCTACAATGCTCTTTTTTCCTATTTTGATGATGATTTATATATTTCCCTAAAAGATATGCCCACCCCCTTCACTGTTCTGAAATATCACTTCTAATCTTATCACATGGTCCCATGAATAGCTCCTACTGCCCTTGCTGGGAGGGATCTGGTATCTCTTACATGCACTGCAGGACAAAGCTGGTACTAAATAAAACAAGGAGAAGGCAGCTGGCTGCTATAGTTGTGAAGCCATCTGATAAATTCAAAGGGCCATTATAATAGGATGAAGAAGAGAGACCCCAAGAGTATCTATTTGAGTGTGGTTAAAATCAGCCAGGCTCTGGGAATAACATATTACATTCTCCAGATCCACACTCCAGGGCTGCCTTCAGCATGTGTGGACATGTGGCATGGGACTTGTGAATTTGAAATCTGCACAGAATTCAGGTACTGAAATACATGGAAGACTTGGAATACTAGGCTCATATCAGAGCTGCTGGTAGGCTTACACTGCCCTGAGGTGTGAGGAATGTAGCCAGCTGGCTGAGAGATGAGGCTGAAAACCAAGGAAAGAGATGAAGACTAAGCAGGTCATAAGAAAACATTTCTGGAGATCTTCCTGGAAGAAGAAAGAGCATACAGGAAAGAAAGGTGTTAATGGTCTGGGTCATGGACCTGAGTGAGTACTGGGTCCAAGGAAAAAGTCTATTCCTCTCAAATAGAGAGGAGCACTTCACAAATGAAGGTAGAATTTATATATCTATTGTTTATACATAGTAAATTACCTAGTAAACTAAAGCATTAATTAATATAATTCTAATTGTCTAACTCAGCATTTTAAATTTGAACACTGTAAAAGAATGCTAGGAACAATGAACAGTTATATTTCTAGCCTGACATCATGAAGCTCAGGACACCATCTGTGCCTTTAAGGAAAATCAGTCGCCTGATCACTGCAGAGGACTCTTGGGAACTGCTGGGGACAGCACTTGCACTGCAGCCCCCTCTCACCTTCCACAACTGGACAGGGTGTGTGCACATGTTCCCTTCAGGGCTGCATATCTGCAGGGTCCACCCTCCTCCCCTCACCTTTCTGACCTGCCCTTAATAACTTCACTACAAGAAACTTGTGTGTTGGGCCCAGGCCCAGAGTTCAGGTCCCACGACCGTACCCCCCCAAAAAAAAAGAAACTTGTGCGTCATCCTTGTCAGGTTTGATTAAAGTTTACAAAGTGGACGTGGGGAGACACAATACCCTCTGTAAACATCGTCCTACATGCCATGTGTGCCATGAAAGACTGAGATGGAACTCCCTGGCTTCAAGCTCCTATTGACAAGGTTAGGTTTCTTTTCTTTGGGAGATTTGTTTTCCATCAAGTGGCCTTTTTATGACATAGCAACTGACAAGTTTTCATTTGGAGTTTTACAGTTCTTGGTTAATAGTTGTGCAGATTCCCAGTAGTTTTATATGCATAATCATGGCATTTTATTTATTTTATTGTTGGATAAATTGTAATTGTCATATATTAACAACAGGAGGTTAGTTTGTGATGAGAATCCCTACCTGAATGCAGCTTATTTTCAAAAACTCACCACCTCCTTTCTATTACTATACTCTTCCTCTCCCACTCCCACCATTTTTCATACTGTGTAAAGGAACGTCATAACTCCATTGCACATGTGAGTATATGAATGTATATATTTATTTATATACCAATTCATCTTCTACACTTAGTGTGCTTTTAGTCCCTTTCTTTCACCTTCACCTGTCTCCCTTCAGATATTTTCCATTTTGGCATTCATGTTATATTATTATTATTATTATCATCATCATCATCAATGCCACCATGACCATCACCACCATCATCACTACCATCATTTAAGTCTGGGTTCCACAAGTGAGTAGGACCGAACACTATTTTGCTTTTGCATCCTGACCTATGTCACTCAATATGATGATCTAGTTCCTTCATTTCCTTGTGATTTACATGATTTCATTGTTCATCTCCCTCTGTCCTTACCAGTGAGCCAGAGCATTAGCAGCCCAGGAACTTACTAAAAGAATTCTCTTTTAAGAATCCTGATAAGACAAGACAAGGGCAAGCTGAGCCTTCATCTCAGACTCAAAAGGAAAAGTCCTCCTTAGGGAGCACTATGCAAATTAGCAGGTGGGTACAGCAGTGTAAAGGGAGCACAAGGCAGGCAAAGGCCTATTGTGTGACAAACTGCAAATTATATCCACCTGGATACCATATTTCAGAGGCTCAGAATGACAGATCTGTGCTTTTTATAAGACACGAGAAGCATTATCTGGTTGGTGCTCCTGAGGCTGATGGAAGACAGACAGACAACATTGAGAGGGTTGTCAATACTCCTGTCCATTGTCATTAAATCTGGATGTCACCCCAGACTGTAAATGTGATGCCCAATAAATCAAGAGTTTAGGAGCATCACCTTGTTTCTCGGGATGCCACTGTGAATCACGACTAATCCCTGATTGGATCTGGAAGTGATGGAGACTGTCTCCTACAGATGCACACAGAGAAGATGGACACTGGGAAATGGGGATGTCACTCTAGCACCTGATATTGAAAACAGACACCAAATATACACAGAATTAATTATGTTCTGGGAGTTTCCATGAGGAGTAAGGCATCACAGTTAAACTTGGGCTCAATAAATTCCTAGTACTGTCCTTCTGTATCTTTGGGTCAAAGCAGCAGGATCCTCTGAGCTGAACAGTGGCTCTCACTCATACTGTGTGCTGACTGGGACTGACTGCTGCACAGGGTGTGAGCAGGCCATGAAGAAGGGTTCAGGCACTTGGCTGTGCATGGACACATGCAAATCCTCAAGAGCTAGGCAAGGCTGCAAGACATGTGCACGATCCCTGAGATTTCTGGCTTGCGGCCCATGATCTAGGCATTCTAATACTAGGATGAGGAGGAGTGGAGAGAGTGGACATCCTCTTCTCATTCCTGAATTAGAGGAAATGGCTTTAATTTTTCACCATTTAGTAAAATGCTGGCTGTACGTTTGTCATATACAGCCTTTATTGTATTGGGGAATGTTCTGTAGATGCCTAGTTTTTCCAGAGCTTTCATCATAAAGGCGTGCTGGATCTTGTCAAATGCTTTCTCTGCATCTATTGAGATAATTGTGTGGTTCTTATCCTTACTCTTGTTGAATTTTATAACTTGATTTGCATATATTGAACCATCTTTGCATCCCTGAAATGATTCCTGTTTGATTGTGGTGTATGATTTTTTTGATGAGTTGTTGAAGTCCTTAGGCCAAGATTTTGTTGAGAAGTTTTGCGTCAATATTCATCAAAGAAATGGGTTTATAGTTCTCTTTCTTTGATGAGTCCCTGCCTGGTTTGTATGAGGGTTATGCGGGCTTCATATAAAAGAGTGTGATAGTGAATTTTTGCTTTCAATATCATTGAAGAGAATGTTGAGATTCCACCCCACACCAGTTAGCATAGCTATAATCTAGAAATGCAGTAACAACAAATGCTGGAGGGGATGTGAACAGAAGGGAACCCTACTGTTGGTAGGAGTGTAAACTTGTTCAACCACTTTGGAAAGCAGTATGGAGGTTCCTCAAAAGACTTCACATAGAGCTCCCCTATGACCCAGTAATCCCACTTTTGAGCATTTACACAAACAAGATCATACCAAAGCTACCACAACAACCATGTTTATCACAGCATTATTTACCATAGCTAGGATATTGAAACAATCCCGATGCCCCTCAGTAGATGAATGAATCAAGAAAATGTGGTACATATATGCAATGAAATTCTATGCCTCCATCAGAAAGAATGACATTGCCCATTTCCTAGGAAATTGAAAGGCTTGGAAAAAATTATATTAAGTGAAGTAAGCCAGGCCTAAAGAAACATAGGTCCCATGGCATGTAGAGGGCTTAAGTGGTAAAGGAAAATTTATCACTATTCATGCATGCCATGGTGCAGATGGGGAGAAACAATGTTTCCCTGTGAGCTAGTTTTTTTTTCTTTTTTAATTGTAAAAATATCATACAGAGGTATTACAATTACATGGTCAAGGTAATGACTACATTTCTTATCAAGCATTGTTACCTCCTGCTTTGTTTCCCCTACCATCCCTTCCCATCTCCTCCACCACCCCAGTCACCACCCCCCCAACCCCACCCTACGTCCCAGTTGTACAGTTCGTTTTTCAACATAACATCTTGGAAATCTCATTGTTGCAATGGGTTTATCTGTATCCATATTTAAACAATTTGTTTTATCCTTTCCCCTCCACAAGTTATAATGCCATCAAATACAGTGAAAACAGGGGTTATACCACGGCAGAGGGACATACAAACCAACAAAGGAATAATCTTTTTTTTTTCTTGGTCCAATCAAGGGGCCTGAACTCTGGGCCTGGGCACTGTCCCTCAGCTCTTCAGCTCAAGGCTAGCACTCTACCACTTGAGCAACAGTGCTACTTCCAGCTTTTTTTTCTACTTATGTGGTGCTGAGGAATCGAACCCAGCGCCTTATGCATGCAAAGCAAGCACTCTACGACTAAGCCACCGTCTCAGCCCCAAAGAAATAATCTTGTAAATATGTTAGAAACAATAGCAAGAAAGAAAAAAAAACATTTGAGTCCTTATTGTGGGGTTCATTTCACCTAACATAAACTTATCTGACCATTTCTGCTTGTCTCAGACGTATACTAGTTATTGCAAATAAGAGAAAGCATGGGACCTATGTTTCTTTGGGCATGGCTTACTTCACTTAATATATTTTTTTTCCAAATCTTTCCATTTCCTAAAAAATGGGCGATGCCATTCTTTCTCATGGAGGCATAGAATTCCATTGT
>NW_012267540.1:17897-57080 GCF_000151885.1 Dipodomys ordii | reverse complement strand
TTGAAACCAATGTGCTGGGAAAGTATTATAATTAGAAGAAAAGCAGGCTGATACTCTCAGTGTGAATTCATCACTGTTAGTTACAGATGTCAAGTGCACTCAGTGCCAATGGACTTATCATGGGATGTGGATTTGTTCACAAACTATTGAGAAGTCTTTTTTTTCTCTTTTTATTGTGAAAATACCATTCATAGAGGTTACAATTACATGAGCAAGGTAATGAGTACATGTCTTATCAAGCATTGTTGCCTCCTCCTTTTTTTCCCCTTCCCATCCCTGTAAAGGGTCTAAAAACTGTTTTAAGATTAAGGTTGTACATGGAGCCTGTAGGGGGACACCTTGCCTCCTGCAGAGAAGAGCTGCCACTTCCTTCCTGCTCCAAGAATATGGCACCCAGATACCAGTGTTCTGAGCCCACCTCCTAGCCTGCAGCTCTCCTGCCTTAATCACACCTACATTTCATCATCCTGAGGCTAAATAGATAAGTTCAGGATATTGTTCTACGCCATCTGCTTAGAAACATAGTTTCACACACTTATAAACCCTCTTTAAAGAAATCTACCTCACCATATTGTTATCTAACAAATTGGCAAAGTTTTCACTATAAATAATAGCCATCCCTCTCAACCCAGAGACAGTGATGCCAAATGCTCTTCAGTACAGCATCCATCTTATATCATTGGTCAAAGTTAGTTAGAACATGTTATAAAGATGTGTACTTAGCTTTTAATTGCTGACAAGACCTTAATAAAAGCAACTTGAAGGGAAGAATTCTTTATTTCAATCTTAGATCAGAAATTTTACTCTGCCATGTGGGCAGAGTCCAGTGGAGCTCACATCATGTCACCCAAGAAGCAGAGTGAATGTTCTCCTTCTTCCTCCTGGCTCTTTTATTGCACAAGAGACCACATCCTATTGAAAGGTGCTGTGGACTATGAGGTAGATCTTCCTCTCACAGTCAATTCTCTCTAGAGAGTTTCTCACAGACAGGTTCAGAAATACGCTTTCTTAATCTGCAAGCAATCCTACGCATTTGACAATGCAGAACTACTATAAAAGGTTCCCAAAGTATTTCAGTTTTCTTGAAACTTTCATGAGAATGGTAAGTGTAGAAATAAGATTATTTAGCAATATATAGGTTAGCAATATATATGTTTCCTCAGAGGTCTCCATGCTCTACATTCTTACATTTCTGTCTTTAGCACAGGCTCTGGACAAACTAAGCTACCTTTCATCAGATTCCTCATAATTTGTGTTTGTGTATGTGTGTTTGTGTGTGTATCTGCACATGATGCATCTTTCTCTTGATATTTATAAATACACACACATATACATGTATGTATGTAGCAGTAAATAAATCTATATGCATGTTTTAAAACCTATACCCCATAGGGATATATGCCACTCATTTTTTAACTGTGAACTTAATGATATTTGAAAAGTCTTTATTGTACATAAAAAGTCACATTTTATTGCTCCATTTATATATTACCACACATTACTGTATATTACATTATATAATTCTGTAATATTGGTAATAGTACTAACTATTCCTTAGATGTTTCCATAAATGAACTAAAATGTATTCTATTCATTCATATATTTTGTAGATTTTTTTATTTCTCCTGTTTCCGATTGTCTTGTAAATATCTATAGTGAAGCAATTGGTTTTTAACAAAAATAGTGTGCAATGAACCACTCAAAAACTTTTTGGCATACAACCCAAGTACTTATATTCATCAGCAATTCATACTTTTTTTGGTCACTCATGGAGCTTGAACTCAGGGCTAGCACTCTCCACTTTGAGACACATGTCCACTTCTGGTTTTCCAGAGATAATTGGAGATAAGAGTCTCATGGACTTTCCAGCTGACATCCTCAGATGTCAGCCTTCTGAGTAGTTAGGATTTACAGGCATGAGCCACCCACTCAAGACTCTTCACACTCTTAATGACTGCTGATCCAACTGGAGCACTTGTGTTGCAGGTCACTCATTTTGCCTCTGACATGGATTTTGTTTGATCTTCCTCAGTGGCCACAGAGTCACTTCTAGAGTTCATAAGCAACATCTAGAGACCAAGGTGCATAGAGAAATTCAGGTCACAAAATGCCCAATACAGAAACACATTTGTAAATGGCTTGTAGTCCAAAGCCTTGAGCTTGCTAAGCAATTCTGTTTTATTTTATTTCATTTTATTTTAAAGATGCTGTACAGAGGGGTTGCAGTTTTATGAGTAAGGCGATGAGTACATTACTTGTTGATCATTGTTACCCATTCCCTTGTTGTTGTCCCACCATCCCTTCCTCCCCAACCTCCCACACTCCATGAGCCATACACCTAGCCTTTTCTGTTTTAGTTTTGTTTATCAGATAGAGGTAAGACCATCTTCCATCTATCTGTACCTCCCTTGTAGCCATAAGTATAAAATGGTAGCAAAATACCTAGATTTCATTCAGAGAGCTTTGTGATAATGATTTACCAATATAGCCTCAACTTCAATCCACTTATTTCCTTCTGTGACCTTTGGGGATTATAGGCAAAATGTTTAGTAATTGTTTAGTCTTGATATATCCTCAAGTTTCTAAAACCATTATTATTTTGAGGCCTGAGATCATGGTATTGATAAGTAGTTGTGTATATTTAAATAATTTTTTCCAAGTTAAGATCTTCTTAGCCAAAATAGGTATGTGCTAAAGCCTAGTTTCTGAAATTTTGCATGGATCCTTGTTACCTGATTAAATTACAGATTGCTAGTCAGAATATTTAGGTGAGATCCTAATATTTGTGTCTGAACCCAAGTACTGACAAGAACAACCTAACAGAAGAAAGAAAATATTCATTTGGGCTCATTTTGTCAGAGATTTCAGTTTACAATCATTAGCTTCCTTGGCCTATGAAGAGGCAGAACTTCATGATGTGGGACCATCTACTACAGGCTATTCAACTCATGGCAAACACGAATCCAAAATTATATAGGAAGAAATGAGGGCAAGATTTAGGCGTAAGGACAGTCCCACAAATGTATTTCCTCCAACTCGGAGCTTTTACCTCCTCCCAGTAACACCACCCCAATGTTAACCCATCAAGTGATGAGTAAGCACAGAATCCAGGAGTAAAGTAATCCAGGAGTGTGAAGTAAGCAGAGAGGACAAAGCTAACTGAGAGAGCCCAGTATTTTGCTACTTTTCCACAGAATGCTGATCAATATGAATGAGAGAAAGCATGAGTTTGGCTGAAGAAAGAAAAGCTGATTGGCTGAGGGAAAATTCCCCTGTTTGCTCTTTTGTACCAGCTTGTGCATATGAGCATATAAAATGATTCTTATCAAAGTGAGCTCCAAGATGTGTGCTGTTTCCAGTTCTTTCTTTTTTTTCTTTTTTTATTGTGAAAGTACCATACAGAGAGAGGGGTTACAATTACATGAGCAAGGTAATGAGTACATTTCTTATTGCCAACTCCTTTGTTTCCCATTACCATCCCTGCCCTCCCATCTCCACCCTCCCGCCCCCAGCACACCACCTCACCCCGCCAAAGTTGTAAAGTTCATTTTTTGACATAACATCTTGAACATCTCATTGTTGCGATGGGTCCACCTGTATCCCTATTTAAACAATTTGTTTTTTCCCTTCCCCTCCACAAATTATACCAACATTAAATACAGTGAAAACAAGGGTTATACCATAGGGGAGGAACATACAAAGCAACCCAGACAATCTTCTCTAGTGCCCCCAAGTCCAGCAATGTTTTAAGGCAGCTCAAATAGCGAGAAGGAAGTTTTTAGTTCAAGGCTGTATCACTGTGGGAGGACATGTGTATGTTGAAAGCAGCAATAAACTCCAACATTTTCTGCCTCCACCCTGTTTTCATGTGAAACCTTTGCCTGATCTTCCCCCTCACCTCACTGGCCAAATCTCCGGAACCTCAGAAAATAGATCAGGAGTTATAGAGACTGGCCTGGTTTCTGCAGGAACTAATCCAAATAGGTGTTTCTATTGCTATGCAAGAGGCTCTGACTCGACCTGCAGGAGATGGAGGCTGGCTCTCCCAGAGTGCTAGGCAGGGAAAGTGGAGTCTGGGTCAGCACAACATCTCCACTGGATCCTGAAATTAGAATAAGACAGAAGTGCAAGGTTATGTACAAACATAGAAAAGCATGGTTTTTATTTGTATTTTGATTACCAATTGTTTATATTTCATGGTTTGGCTTACAATATATTTCATATTAGAAATAAAGGTATTTTTTAAATATAAATGAGTATCCAGGAGTCAACTGCATTATTCTAACCAAGGAGAATCTTCACAAAAGCATAAGTTTTAGATCCTTCTGAAATATTTCTCTATTTCCCAGAACTAAATCTCAATTTCCCCACCATAGATAACAAGAACTGAACATCTAACACTTGCATAGGTCGCAACTGAGCCCTGAGAACACATCCTTTAATCCACTCTCATCCCTCATCTCCCCTTGCTCTTACCAGGGATCCAGAGCATTTACAGCCACAGGAGCTGAGAGAAGGACTTCATTTTTAGGAGTGAGATGAGGAGTCTTGACAGGTCAAGGCAAGTTCAGAGCTGAGTTTTTATTGCAGACTTAGAAAGAAAGGCTGTCCTTAGGGAGCAATATGCAAATAGTCAGGTGGGGAGGGTAAGGCCTGCTCTTCTGAGAAAAGTGACATCCCTTGGTAATAACCAATAAAAACCCATGATGCTTGCAGCACCTGGAAGAAGGACCCACTGTGGAAGTATGGTTTTGAAGAGACATATGCACCTACCACCCTAATTCAGCATCAGAGACCCAGTGATAGGTAAGTTTATGTATAGCATAGTCTCTAGGAAAGGAATAGATTTGAGGCTGATCTCCCCTGAACCTAATTCAGCTAGTCCAGAAAAAGACAGTGTCACCACCAGCAGCACTAACCCTCAAGGGAGCTGACCAATCAGTGCACAGAGTTGAGCTACCTGAAGATGCATCTGATACTATAGTTCCCATCTGTTCAGGGATGTTTGCTATGAGTGTTAGAAACTCTGATTCCTAGAAACTTCCTATTAAGACTTAGGATAAAGAATTGACAGGGAGAACAAATTTTCTCTTACAGGTAGCATCCTGATGGCCTTTATAATGGAAAAGGAAAATGATAGAAATGTTTATACATGAAAGTGTGAATATATATTCAATGTAACAATTTTTGTATCCACTAATATTCTGTCATTCTTCCATACTATATTTCTATAGCAAATTAATCTAATAATTCTTTAAAATTCTCTCTTTGGAGTAATGGAAATATGAAATTGATGAAGATGTACCGCATTTGTATACTGACATGTTGACTTGAAATACCCTAGTGTAAATACTTGTACATAATTTTATACATATACACATGATGAGCGTGTATATATATACATATATATATATATATTTCTGCTTATTTTAAACTAACATACAATCTTTAAAGGTCTTCAGTCCCAATCTGAAACAACCTGTCTCTGCTTATTTGTCTCAGAGATTTCAGTCTCTAGTTCCTGTCTCCAAAGATTTTGGACTTGTTGTAGACAGAACATCACCTGGCAATTATGAGCAAATAGTGAAGAAGGCTTGTTCTGATGCCACAATATACCCAATTTAGCCCTACAAAGAGGTTTCTTATGGGAAATTATTAGACCATTGGCTGTCCATTCCTTGAGAGTATTAAAACTGCTCTCATGAAATGAGTCACATAATATTCACTTGTTATAATGTGAAGACAGCCATATGCTTGTCCATCTCAACTTGCAGCTGGTTTTCTATTTATAAATATTATTGTGACACAGACAGAACTGGCCTTGCCTGAGTACAAAACTCTTCTTCATTCAGAGCTTAGGTCAATTCCTCTGTTATAATAAAGGACTGGTACAGGGCTGTGTGTGTGTGTGTGTGTGTGTGTGTGTGTGTGTGTGTGTGTGTGTGCATTTATCTGTATGTGTAAGAGAGAGACAGAGAATGACAGACAGAGACAGAGATAGAGAAACAAAGAAAGTGTGAGAAATATGGTTTAAATGAAAATGCTTTTAAATGTGTTGAGGAGTAAAAATCATATCTGTAGTATCTGTTATACCCATTTCCTTAACACAAATTCCTAAACCTAACAGGGATCATTGTTAACTTGCTGTCATATATTCAGTAGATCTGAGGTGATTTTGTAATTTTGAATTTGTAACAGGCTCTCGGGGATTCTGCTGCTGATTTTGATTTCTGGATAAATTCTGAGTAGAAAAGAATATAATATTGCATCTATGTTTAGTTGTGTTGCTTCCTATGTGTCAAGGAGTTTTCTGGGAGAAGTGTGCCTTATATATGTCTATAACTACTTCATTTTGCATTAACTGAGTTTGACTGAAACTCTCACTATGGACAATGCCTTCCTGTATATATTCAGTGAGTTGGACCACGGCCTCACTGGGTCATCTGCTGTGAACTCCTCTCATCACAGTCTCTTCTGGAAGTACATTTCCCAACACGGAGGAGATCACTTCTAATCTTGTCTGAGATTAGAAGCCTTAAAAGATTCAATCTTTTCAAACATAACCTTCAAAGAAACAGGAGAACAGAGAGGAGAGTGAAGAAATTTAGAGCTTCAGTCTGCACAAGCAGGGGAAGCTGGACGGTCAGTGCATAACTATGGAACCTGCTGGGCATTGTAGGTATTTGCTTCTGCCAGGAATGTAACAACATGCTGTACCCACAGGAAGACAAGGAGAACCACATCCTGCTGTGTGCGTGCCGGAACTGTGACTACCAGCAGGAAGCAGACAGCAGCAACATCTAACTTCAAAAAATCAAGCACGAAGTACACTAGCTGACCCAGATCATCGCTGACGTGTCCCAGGACCCCTCTTTGCAGTGGACCGAAGACCACCCATGCCAGAAGTGTGGCCACAAGGAGGCAGTGTTCTTCCAGTCACACAGGGCCCCGGCTGAGGATGCCATGCGCCTTTACTACGTGTGCACTGCAGCCACTGCTGGACCGAATGAGCATCCCTAACTCCCCTGTAATAAGTGCCAGGTTCTGTGCCCATGAAAAGAAGAAATTTAGAACTTGATACACATTTCTTGGTTTTAGTTCTACTTTTATTATCTCTCTGTAGTTGTGCAAAACAAGTGTTATCATTAAACATGTCAGTTTATAAATACAATGCGTCTTGAATAATGTCACTCTTTTTATCTTCCTACTTTGTCCTTCCCTATCCAACTCCTTTCCTTCCAGAAACATGTCCATGTATAAAAATGCATATTAAATTATTAAATATGAATTTATGACTCTATATATGTATGGTATACGGAAGACCCTTTTCAGTCTACTCTTGGAAATACTGAAGTTATATGGGTCACTATTTTATCTATGCCTGTTATACAGTCTCATAAGTGTCCTAAATATATTTTATTTATTCACATTTTTCATACTTTCTTCTATGTGTGTATTTATTTTACTGTGCCACAAGCCAAGGGTGTTTTGACCATCTAAACTCTGAATAAACATTAGAAAAAAATGATGTCCAATCATTCTAAAACAATTTATATTATTTCTCCTTTGTATTTCCTCAAGTTACTATAAAATCATTATTTCATTCTACTTTCAAGAGATGAAACAATGGTATTGAGAAATATTAATTTGATATTCAGCATCAAAGAGAAACTAATTTTCTGATAATTAGATTAAAATGTTTCATATGTGGTTAACACATCAGTTGAAATAGTTTGTTTTCAAAGATCTCATTGCTAAAGAACAAAATTCCCTTAGTAGAAGAAACTGATAAATGTTTAAGGTGCTTGACCTCCTGGTTGATTACATTGTTTACATCATTGCAAAATGTGTGCATATAACAAAACATTGTAATGTATTTCAACTACAATAGTAACGTGGCAATAAAAATTGTTTTCAAAACATTATAGTGACTTTTTTCTTTACAAATTATTTTTAACCTTTTTCACAACTACACTACCTTGCTGTCAAAACCCTACTTTGAGTGAATGTGAATTTATAGCACACCCTGTACTTTCATGAGTACAGATGTACATTCTTCGTAAGTCAGAAGAGTCATTGTTAGGTGTGAGCTGCTTGGGATGAGCAGGTGGATTGAGAGTTATGGTATGGAGATGCCTCCATGTCCTTCTTCCTAATACTTTTCAGGGACCATTAAGTCTGGCTGCATCTGAGAAGCTTTGTCAGCAAGTGAAGGCACCAGGAGGAGCAGCTGGGGCTGTCCAACCTCTCACTTCAGCCCTGAGAGGTTTATGTTATAACTTATATAACTTCTGGAAGGTAACTATTAGTCTGCTGACAGTAATAAGTGGCAACATCTTCTAGCTGCAGGCTGCTGATGGTGAGAATGAACTCTGTCCCAGATTGACTCCCACTGAACCTTGATGGGAACCCAGAATCCCAACTAGTTGTATAATGGTTCAGGAGCTTTGGAGCATTCCCTGCTCTCGGCTGGTACCAATGGAAATCATTTCTAATGCCCTGACTGGCCCTGCAAGTGATAGAAACTCTGTCTGCAACAGATGCAGACAGGGATGGTGACTGGGTCAATTTGATGTCGCATCTGGCACCTGACAATGGAAACATAAAAACTTTACACATTTAATTAATTATGCTATACAAGTAGTTCCATGAAGAGCCAAGTAATCCCCAGCACTGTCCATCCTTACCTGGGAGCCAGAGCAGCAGGATCCCCAGGAACTGAGCAGGGGCCTTCATGTCCAAGCTGTGTGCTGTCTGGAATGCTCTTCAGCACAGGGTGTGAGCAGCCTATGATCTCCTCTGGCTGTGCTCTGGGTAGATGCAGATCATAAGGGGCTGGGTCAAACTGTAGGCTGGTAGATTTCAGTGACCTAACATAGACCTAGAGACCCCATGTGTCAAATTTGCCTCTATATATGTTTCTCCCTGATGAGGAAAAAGAAAATAATATTGTTTTCCTGTAAGAATAATTTTTTATTTCCACATTATCCATGACTTCTTATTTTTTTTTCTTTTTTCTCAACTTGGTTACTCACAGGCAAACATTTCTTTCATTTTTTTTTTTTGTTGTTGGTCATGGGGCTTGAACTCTGGGCTTGGGCACTATCCCTCAGCTATTCAGCTCAAGTCAAATACTCTACCACTTGAGCCACAGCCCAACTTCTGGTTTTCAAGTGGTTTACTGGGCCTAAGATTCTCATGGATTTTCCTGCCCTGTGTGGCTTTGAACTGTGATCCTCAGATCTCAGCCTCCTGAGTAGCTAGGATTAGAGGCATGAGCCACCAGCACCCAGCAAGGCAAACATTTCTAAGAAAATTAATTATAGAATTGTCCCTTATTTGATATCTGTGGATTTTGTGAAACAAAATGTCTAGAGCATTCGGGTTATTTCCCTGAACCACCATATATGTCTAATAATGATCTTTATTATCCAGACAAAAATGTTATTAAACTTGATAATAGATGTGTAGGTAGAAAGACAATGAGATATATAGGAATATTTTAATAAACAATAACATTCTTGAAAAGTATAATATGTGCAATTAAATTCATGATCTGAGATGTATGGACTGTCTTCTGGTCTTTGCACTGGTGCCCTGTGCTTTCTGATAAATGGCTTGTGTCTTTCTCTCCTGTATACTCTTAACTGTCACCTCACTCTAAGACAGCTCAGATCAGGCAATTTTCTTTTATTTTTGGGCTAAGACATGGCATCATATCTAGATTTGTGTGTATTATGCATTTATGTGCCAGACAGTTACTAAGCTTTGGCAGGACATTTGTCTTCTATCTTAATGTAACCTGTTCCCTCTCAGAAGCTGAGATGTTCTCTAAAGCATGGGATCAATGCTACTTAAACTTCACTATGCTGCTTAAGCCTGCATAGTCCCTCGTCATTCATATCTTTTAGGTCTTAAGTAAAGACATATTGTGTGTACTTGGCCTGGGGCTTGATCATAGGGACTAGAAGCTTTTCTGAAATATTGTACTTCAAGATTGGTGCTTTATGTGCCTATTGGCCATTCTTATTTACCCTTCAGGGAAGTTTATCTTCAAGTTTTTAGCCCACTTACTAATTGGGCAGTTGTTTCTTTGAGGATTTGGAGTTTGGGTATTTAATTTTTTGAATCCTAAGTATATTTTAGATATGAGGCCTTTGTTCATTTTATGGCTACTGAAGATCTTCTCCCAATCCATGGTCTTGAATTTCTAGATAGCCTTTGGCAGTATTGCCATTTTCACGATGTTAATCCTCCCAATCCAGGAGTGTGGGTGGTTTTTCTATTTCCTTAGTTCTGCTTTAAGTTCCTTTTTCAGGTTTTTAAAGTTTTAATTATAGAGGTCCTTCACTTGAGCCACAGCTTCAATTCCAGCTTTTTTTGTGGCTCATTAGAGATAAGAATCTCATGGGCTTTTGTACCAATGCTGGCATTCAACCATGATCCTACAATCCCAACATCCTGTGTAGCTAGAAGTACAGTTATAAGCCACTGGTTCCATCAGTAGAAATGCTTTTAGTGACTGTGTTTAGGCCCATATGATTAGAAAAGACACAGAAGGGAGAAAATGCAACATGGTCAAGTGTGAGGGAAATGAACTGTAGTCACACAGCATGGAAAAGACATCCTCACTATGGGGAATGGAGGACAATCTAATGGAGGCAGGAAAACTGATGAGCTCCCTCAGCATGGAGATCAGCATGCGGGACACAGACCTTCCATGGTGCAGATGTCATATCCTGGGACAAATAAGCACATAACACATAGAAATTAACATTATAATTCCAAATAGCTGCTGCAGGTTCATGAGGATAAACCTAATCCTCAAAGACCAGTAAACCACAGGTAATTCACTGCATAACTAAAGTCCTCTTCACTATAATTCACTATGTGAACTGCATCTGAGTCTTGGTGACAACATCTTTTACTTCTACATTAATGCTAATGATAATATAACTACTCCAGGAAGATTTCTGTTTTTTTCTATTACAATTCACTTTTAGCCTCTTTTTATGATGATTTATAATCCTACCTAAAAATTTACCTGTCTCCTCCACTCCTCTGAAATTTCACTTCTAATCTTCTCACATGGTTCCCCCAAATCTCTGCTATTGTCTTTTGCAGTAAGTTATCTGCACCCTTTATCATGTGAACTGCTGGACAGACAAAGCTGGTACTAAATAAAACAAGGCAAAGGAAGCTGGATGCTATGTAGGTGTGAAAGCCACCTGGTAAAATATAGGGGACACATTAATAGATTGACAAAGAGAGGCCCCAAAAGCATTGACACAAGTAGGGCTGAAAGGAGCCAGATTCTAAGGATAACCCCTGAAATTTTCATGATGTATGCTCCAGGGCTGGCTTCAGCAAATGTGGCCATGTGGCTTGTGAATTTTCAGTCCACACAGACTCAGGCACCAGAATCTATGGAAGAAGTTGGAATAATGATCTCAAACCAGAGCTGTGGGCAGGTTTACACTTCATGGGTTGTAAGTTTCTGCCTGACAGATGAAGCTGCTCATCTGTGGGAAGGAGGATACTGGAAGACTTTCCTGTGGATCTTCCTGGGAGAAGGAAGTACAGTTCAGAAGGAAAGTGTTTATGGTCTGGGCCATGAACCTGAATGAGGTCTGGCACAAGGTTCTATATAATCAGAAGAAAAGCTACATAAACTTTCGAGAGGAAATAAAATGAAAAAGGATAAAGATAACAGGAACTATGCTAAATATGGTGGGGAGCTGAATATTCATCCATTGCTGAATGGAATTTAAAATGTTACAGCAATGTTAAAATGACCTGGAAATTGGGTAACAAGTTTGACAAAAAACAATGCACTTATTACCTTGCTTATGTAACTGAAACCCCTCTGTACATCACCTGGATAATAAAAATATATGAACTTGGACAGTGCCTTCTAAACTTGAAAACTCTGTTAAAATACATTTCAAAAAAAATAAATGGTGGGGCACTTATCCCAGAGTAATGTATTTATTTTCACATAGAAACTTGTAAAGAAATAGTCTTAGAATCCTTATCAGTAGTAAAACTAAGAAACTACCCAACTATTCCTAACTGATAAAAAATAAAAGAAAATGTGGCTCTTCAACCAAACCATTCTATTAATAAAAACAGGAGCTAAACTATCATATATATTGGCTTGATGAACCATAAGGAAGCTATACTGAATAATACAGCTAATCTTAAAATGGGCCTTTTTTACTTATTCTTTTTATGAAGTGTAGGGCAGGGCTGAGGGAAAGAGGGAATTCTATGGCTCATGGACAGCCCCAGGAGTCTGTGGCATTGATAGGGAACAGTTCCTACATGATGGTGTAGACAACAGAAAAACAAATATGTTGTACCTATGTATTGTCAACATTCACACATAAATGTGGGCTGCTCATGTGATAAGCACACCCAATGCACACATATCTGCACATGAACAAAAACCAAAGTGTGTAAGTGACTACTGCAGAATCTCTATGGATTGAACCAATGTTAATTTCCTGGTTTACATAATGTAGCACAATTATACAAAATGTTGGTACTGGGATAGGCTGGGGGATGGATGCAAAAAACCTCCTAGTAATTTTCTTCACAACTTTATGGACATTTATAATTATTTGAAAATAAATAATAAGAACATATAATACTTTTCTTATTCCAAAGCACTGAAGAAATGACTTTTAATTTTTCAATGGGGATTAAAAAATAAAACTAGGAACTTTCTAACTCCTTCACTCTAGTGGCAGAAATGTCTGAATACTGAAGTAGACTGCTGAATGTCAATCAGTAAGAGATATCTGGCACTCTGTATTTGTACCTATAGAACTACAGTAGGCACAACACAGTAAAGCTTATATTTAAGTGTTATATTATATATGTTTCTGTTCTTTGTCTACACGTTGTATAATTAAAAGCATGGCAGGAAGTGGGTATAATCTAGATCCATGGTATAACTAACTCTACATGGAAGAATCCAGCAGGGGAAGTCTTCATCTGGATGTATGTGTCTGTGGATTTTTGCACTAAATCTCTGTCGTGTTTAGAAAACTTTTTTTTAGATATCTAATATCTAAACATGTTGATGAATTATTAAATAAATATCACTAAAAGCATGCTGTTCAGAATTGTAAAATAAAATACCAAAAGAAACATTTTAAAAATAGATTTAAAAAAATAAGATAGAATCCTGTGCCTGAACTGAGCTCCAAAAGCCAAGGAAAATAATTGTTCCCATCACAGTTTTTTTCTATGTAAGATCCATAGGTAAAACAGTATAACCTATAGCAGATTAATTGTGCTATATTTATATAATAGACAGTACATGGCAATGACATTCAACATCTGGAAGTCGGCTCTAACCTTGTTCCATCTCTTGAATGGTGAACACATGGAGACTCATCTGCAACTCATTTGTGAAGTACAAGAAGGGGGGGGGGAATTTCTGTGTCTCAAGACAACGAAATAATCATAAAATTAAAAATGTTAGCAAAGGAGTAATAAAAATTGATCATAGAAAGTTGCATCTTCATTTCTGTTAGGGATTCTATAGCTATTAAATGATGTCACCATTTCTGCATATAAGAACAATTCAGAATTAAGATATAAGTAGCAAGGGTAATAGTATAGGGTTTTGCCTTTGTCATATGCTCAGAGACTCAAATTGTGGATTGAGAAATCCCTTTGAGTACTCAGTAAAATTGTTAGAGAATTGTCTGAACTAGCATGTCATTATAAAATTTAGGAAAAATTTTCCATTAAGCAATGATTCAGTGTACATAGCAGAAGTTTGAAAATCAGAGATGAAAACATTCAAATCAAATGTGACTTTTCCACTTGAAATCTGAAACTTGGAGAAACAATATATTTTGAGGAAAATTGGCTTTCAATTCATAATTGCATACTATCAAAATATCACCTTAATGAGAAGTGAACAACAGATTTTATGATTTCAAATGATCCCTTAACTTCATATTTTTATACTACTGATCCCTCCATGAAGAGCACCTGTGTCTAATGAAACACAACATTCAGGGAAGAGTGAGGCATGGTGCTTTTGTAATCACAATTAGATAGAAACCAGGCACCTGACAGGGCTCAGTGTGACCCAGAAGCACTTTCCCCTACTCCTGTCAGGATGAGATGCACAGCAAATCTTGCTGTGTAGACTTAAATAAAATTGAATGAGATGAAGTATGTATGTTTGGTACACACATCCAGAGAGATTCTTCTGATGGATTCTTCCATGTAGTTAGTTATACCATGGACCTAGATTACACTTACTGCCTGTGATTCTTCTAATTATACAACCTGTAGACAAAGAACAGACACATAGAATTTAATAAATATAAACTTTACCATGTTGTGCCTACTGTAGTTCTATAATTATCTCTTACTGATGAACCTTCTACTTCCTCCAACCAAGCAACCTGACCCTGTGATTGGAACTAGGATTAGGATAACCCTAAAATCACAGACTAGTCCAGACCTATTTCAGAACAATGACACCAATGTAGGACAAAAATCAGCATCCCATCACCTGGGTTATTACCCTGAGTTCAGAGACACAGAGAGGAAGAGAGTGAGGGCAGAGATGAAAAGTGCTGCCAAGAATCTAAGAACACCAGAAAGTCAACAGAGAACTGATGGATCAAAAAGACCCTATGTAAAGGGCAGTGTCTTGGTTCAAGTTCCCATCTTCTATTTCAATTAGGCCCTCAGAGTGTAACAACAATAATCAGAGTTTCATGCCAAACAGTCCCATTTTGGCAAGCCAACAAGTATATGTTGCCACTTTTACATCTTCCTTTGATCACCAGAAATTAGATCTCTGGCATAGCTCTCCTTCAGACATTCTGAAAGAAAGGACAATTCAAGCATCATCTTTGTGTATGTATAGTACACAAGGTACCAAAATAAAATACAGACAACAGGGGATAAACCATAGGGGAAAATAGAAAAAAAACAAGGTGTACAAGTCTTTATGTCAAAAAATGAACTTTACAACTTTGGTGGGGGGGTTGGGAGAATTGGGTCGGGGAAAGCGGGAAGTATGGGAAGGGATGGGAAGGGGAAAAAAGAGGAGGCAACAATTCTTGATATGAAATGTACTCATTATCTTGCCCATCTAATTGTAACCCCTCTGTACAATATTTTCACAATAAAGAAAAAGAATCAACTTTTCTTGGAGGGACAGGAGAGAATGATATTGTTTTACTCAGATCTGACTTGTTGAATGGTAATTTCTTATCTGACTAGTTAAAGATAATAAAGATGTAATTAAAACGGAATCATCTTTTTCTATCTATATTACCCTCATAACCACAAAAGTTTTAAACTAAAATTCAAAGCTTAAATTTTATAGGCTCTGTGGCTCTCTTCCTCAGATCTAACCTCTTGACCTCCATTGCACAACAGGTTATCCATTCCCCAGATCCACAGGGGTCCAACCCTGCTGCTTTGAGAAAGGTGGATGGATTCTGAATATGTGAACAGACAGTCCACACAAGAGTTGTTTTGTGATTTGTGTGGAGCAATGTGAGATGAAGAGTCAAAGTGATCTGCAGACAATCAGTACAAGATCAGGACTAACTATTGCAAAATCAAGCAGAAGAATTGAAGGAGCCTAAATTCAAAACGGAGCTCCCAGACAATTAAATTTGTGCTTAAAAAATCTGAATATTGTTGAATTACACTGGTGTCTGGATTAACTAAAACACAAGACACATGAGTGGAAAAATCATTTACAAAACATTGCCTTTTAAAATGAAACACCTGGGTACCAGTGACTCAGGCATGTAATCCTAGCTATTCAGGAGGCTTAAATCTGAAGGTTGCAGTTCAAAGCCAGTTGGGGCAGAAACGTCCATGAGAGTCTTATCTCCAATTAACCACCAGAAAGCCAGAAGTGGCACTGTGGCTCAAGTGTTGAGTGGTAGCCTTGACTTGAAAATCTCAGGGACAGTTTCCAGTATCCTGTGTCCAGAATTCAAGCCCCATGAAATAAATATATATGTATATGTATATATATATATGTATATGCATATAAATACACACAATATTCATAAGGAATCACGAAATCTTATAGTCTGCAGCATGATGGATAGAAGTAGAAAACACCTTGTTAAACAAGGTAGTAAAAACAAAGGTATTGTCTATACTGCTTCTCACTCAAGCAAAATTAAAAAAAATAAAATACAATAGTGATTCTATGGGGCTAACAAGGGCACAAGATCAGAGCGCAGGAGGTTGAACACAGAAGAAAGATGGAAGATTATGATCAATGCACATAATACACATATACTGAGAAACCCAGAATCCCATAAATGGTTACATATACGTACATTAATAAAAATAGGCTATCAGAAAATAAAGGAATAAAATCTGAAGCTATGAACCCATTCTTTGTATTAAAGGGAATTCCTGCTTAAAATACCGTTATTTATTTTATTATTGCATAAATATCAACTGATGTCACAATTCAGACTCTGCAAGTATTAGCTGGTCTTTTCTGACAACATTCTGAGCAGGTGGAGGCAGCAGGAGGAGCAGCTGGGGCAGCCCAGACTCACATTTCAGCTTCCCTGGGAGGTTTTTGTCATGGCTTATATCACTGTGGGAGGGTAACTATAACTCTGTTGACAGTAATAAGTGGCAACATCTTCGGGTTCCAGGCCACTGATGGTGAAAGTGAACTCTGTCCCAGATTGACTCCCACTGAACCTTGATGGAACTCCGGACTCCAAAATATCTGCACCATAGATCAAGAGTTTAGGAGCTTTCCCTGGTTGCTGCTGGTACCAGGCTAAATCATACGCAATGTCTTCACTGGCCCTGCAAGTGATGGTGGCAGTGTCTCCTAAAGACACAGACAGTGAAGATGGAGACTGGGTCATCTGGATATCACACTTGGCACCTGGAAGCAGAAACATGAAAACAAATATCCACAGTAATTATCAAGTTATAAGAAGGCATCCCTGAAGAGTAAGCATCCTGGATCACACTGAGCTGTGTTAATCCCTAGCATTGTCCTTCTTTACCTGGGAGCCAGAGCAGCAGGATCCCCAGGAGCTGAGCAGGGGTCCTCATGTCCATGCTGTGTGCTGACTTGGACTGACTACTGCCTAATGTGAGCAGCCTATGAAGAAGTCCTGAGCACATTGGGCTGTGCTGTTGGTGCATGCAAATCAGCAGCAGAGTTATACACAGCTGTCCAGCTGCCTCATCTCAGCAACTCTGCACATTCTGAGTCTCAAGGGAACTAGGTCGGGCAACAGAATAGGTTTTAAACACAGAAGAGAATCTCCAAGTTGCTTTCCTGTGATGTGCGCACAACAATGGTAGCTTGGAGGATCAAAGCTTCTTTTCTTCTTATTTCTTTAACTGAGTCAAGACTTGTTCACTGGAGTGTTAGTTCCAGAAATTTACAAACAAACAAATTTACAAATTTTGCACAACACAAATCTGGCATTTCTTTATTATTATACAGAACAGAAAGTTTTACAGTAGCTCTGATTCACTGATAATCTGTATGTGTCAACTTATCAGCACTGTTGTCCTGTAATGAATCCAATCCATGAAAGTGGAATAAGTGGAGCTGTTGTGTTAATAAGAAAATGCCTGGACTTCTGTACTGAGCTGTTCAGCCTTATTATCTCCTCCATCTCTGACTTTTTATTCCAGGTGATCCATACAAGCACGTCCTTTCAGAGCCTTTCTCCCTTCATGTCTGAACAGCCTTTATAATTTTTACTGACCTAGAAATGTGTATAATTTCATATGTCCATGCTGAAGGTCCTCATATTATTCCTTCTGGATTTTAAACATCTTCAACACATCTACCATGTTCAGAAGCAGAGATAGATTCTCCTTAAAAGGGAGGATACACTCAGGTTATCTTGAAGCCAATTTTTGGCCTAAACTTACATATGTCTCCTCTGTTCAGTGGACTCTTCTAGTTCCTGAGAGAACACTGTGCTGCACACCTGGGTTAAAGATATTGGGGCCAAGCAGAGTGAGTATGTTGGAATCTCTGAACAGAGTCTTGAAATCAATATTTAGTTTGTTTGTAGGCACTAATTTAATTGTCTGGGAGCTTAGTTTTGAATTTAGGCTCCTTCAACTGTTCTGCTCTGAATTTCTGCTGGTCCAGATGTAGCTCCTTATCTTTATGCTGTGGGTCACTCAACTTACCACAAACATCAGTTTTATTTGATCTTCCTCAGTGGCCAGATGGGCAGTGACTTCTAGAGGTCACAAACAACATCTAGAGGTTAAGATACAAAGTGAAATTCAGGTCACAATATATCCAACACAAAAACACATTTTTAGAAGGTTTGTAGTCCAAGCATTGTAATTCAGGACCTTGAGCTTGCTAAGCAAGCACTCTAAAGTGAGCCATACTCCTATCACCCTTTTTACTTTTAGTTTTGCTTGTCAGATCCAGGTAGAACCATATTCCTCCTATTGGTAGCCAGGAATATAGGTTATCTATCTTTGTTGTATGTTTTTATTGTAAAAATACTGTACAGAGTGGTTAAAGTTACGTGAGCAAGGCAATGAGTACATTTCCTATTAAACGTTGTTGCCTCCTCCTTTGTTTTTTCCCCTACCATCCCTTCCCTTCCACCTCCAAAACTACCCCCCTATATATCTTTTAAGATAGATTCTTGGTAGCAAATTTGCCAATGTACCCTTTATTTCAATCTACTTCTTTACTTTTCAAACTTCATTGGGATCTACCCTCAAATTTCTCAAATCATTATTGTTTTGATACATGAGATCATTGTCTTAAGCAATATTTGTATGCCTAACTTATGCCAAATTAAGATCTTCTTAACCAAAATAGACTTTACCAAAAGCATAGTTTCTGAAATTTTGTATGAATCCTTGTTACCTGGTTAAAGTATAGATTGCTAGTCAAGAGATATCAGAGATTTCCAGATGCCCCTCAGTAGATGAATGGATCAAGAAAATGTGGTATATATACACAATGGAATTCTATGACTCCATCAGAAAGAATGGTATTGCCCCATTTTGTTAGGAAATGGAAAGGCTTGGAAAAAATTTTATTTAGTTAAGTAAGCCATAGGTCCCATGGTTTCCCTTATTTGCAATATCTAGTATATGTCTGAGTCAAGCAGAAAAGGTCAGATAAGGTTATGTTAGGGAAATGAACCCTAAGATATGTATTTTAAATGTTTTTTTTCTTTCATGTGATTGTTTCTAACACATTTATAAGATTATTTCTTTGTTGCTATGTATGTCTCTCCCCCACAGTATAACCCCTGCTTTCACTGTATTTGATGTTGGTATAATTTGTGGAGGGGAAGGGGAAAAACAAATCGTTTAAATAGGGATACAGGTGGACCCATTGCAACAATGAGATGTGCAAGTTGTTATGTCAAAAATGAACGAACTTTACAACTTCGGTGCGGGGGACGAGGAGGACTGGGGGGTGGGGGAGGATGGGAAGGGGAAACAAAGGAGGAGGCTACAATGCTTTATAAGAAATGTACTCATTATCTTGCCCATGTAATTGTAACCCCTCTGTACAGTATTTTCACAATAAAAAAGAGATATGAGAGATTTCATAAATTTCCTGTGTCTGAAAGCAAATGCTTGACAGGAACAACTTCTGTTCACAGTCCTTGGCTTCCTTGGCCAATGGTGAGACAGAATGCTATGGGGTAGGAACATCTAGCAGAGGCCACTCAATTTAGATCAGACAAGAAACCATGAGAAGACAGGAAGTGGACAGGACAAAAATATTTAGTCAATGTCTGAGCCTGTAAGTGGTATATTTCTTCCAACTAAGCATCACCCCATACTTTAACACCTTCACATAATACTATCCATAGTTAATCCAGAAAGTTATGGTAGAGACTGTGTAATCTGGAAACACCCACATGGACACCACTTGAGATGAGCTGATCTCTTAGACATTTAGCAATTTAATCAATCATACCAGGATTAACATGCCTGGTATGCTGTCCAGCTTTCCATCCCTGAGATAAAATAAAATACCTCAGATAAACAGCTTAAAAATGATTTTAGTTCTTGGTTTTAGAAATTTCCATCTATGATTTCTTGGCCATGTGAGGATTACTCCTGTGTAACTCAGAATCTCCCATTTCTAATATTTGATTGCCAAACCCCCAGGTCTTTAGAAATTCTCCTCAAAGAAAGAAGTTATTTTAAGATTGTTGATATGCCACATACAAACATTTATTTATTACACAATGTAAGTCTTATTGAAACTTGATACCATGACATGAACTACATATGACTAATATGTGTGGATCAATATAATTTAAAGTTTAATTCTCTTTTACTAGGAAACAACAAGAACAGCAACAGCCCTGTTTCTAATGCCGAGAATGGCTTCTCATTTGCCCTGTGAATCCAAACTAGTTGTATAACCTAAACTACTAGGTAAGCAAGTTCAGTTGGTAGGAATATGTTAGATATCCAGTAGGGATGAGAGTAAGGAAAGCACTACAAACCTAAAAATAGACATACCAGATGAGTTGACTAACTCATTCCTGGTTATATATCCATAGGAAAAACTACCAATTTATGAAAGTAGTATTAAGAAGGAATTGATGCATGCCTATGTTAATTGTGATATTGTTCACAGTAGTGAAAATTTGGATTTAGTAAGGTGTCCTACAAAAGATAAGAAAGTAAAGTGCTTCAAACACACACACACACACACACACACACATATACAATCATGCATAAAGAAACATGACATCCTATAAGTAGCAGCAAAATGCATGGAATTGAACAAATGCATGGAACAAATGCATGCAAAATGCATGGAAATGAATTAGTCCTGAGCATAGTGGGTTGTGATGTTTGGTCATGTAAATCAGCAGCATCTGGGTAGGGTTAAGCATAGTTGTCCACCTGCCTCATTTCAGCAACACTGCACATTCTGATTCTCAGAGGATCTAGATCATCAACAAAAAATATTGTAGCCACAGAAAAGAATCAACAAGTTGCTTTCCAGTGGCTTGATCATGCCAATGGTCCCTTTGTTTCAAAGCTGTTTTTCTTTTGATTTCTTTTAACTGAGACAAGACCTGTCCACTGGAGTGTTAGTTCCAGACATTTACAGACAACTTTGGCACATGTCTTTATCATCCAGAACAGAACATTTTTTAATTGCTTTTGCTCACTGATAACCTTTATATGGCGATATAACAGCACTGCTGTCCTATAAAGCAATCCATAATGGTGAAATAAGAAAGTGGACCTCATTGATAAGAAAATGCCTGGACATTGTGTAATGTACAGCTCTGCCTTGTTTCCTCCTTCTTCTCTGAAGTTTTTTTTTGTCCTGATCAGTTCATAAAAGCAAGTCTTTTCAAAGATTGACTCCCTTCATACATGAACAATCTTTTCTACCAACCTGGCCTTGTGTATAATTTCAAATGTTTGTACTTAGCCTCAAATTATACTTTCTGGGTTTAAAACATCTTACCCATAGCTACTGTGTTTAGAAGCAGATTCTTCTTGAAAAAGAGTATAAACTCAGGTTATCCTAGAACCTATTGTGTTTTGCCATCCTGCATCTGTCTTCTATACTCAGTGGTCTCCTAGTTACTAAGAAAACACTGTGCTTATCACCTCTGCTAAAGATATTGGGCGCAAGCAGAGTGAGTAGAACCTCAGAAAGGAAGATGATGTTGGCATCGTTCAACAGATTTTTGGAACCATTAGCACCCAGAAATGTCATACATATGGGGAGAAAGCTACAAGGGGTTTGGAAGCAAGAGTGAGGAGAACTGATTGTCCATGTAAGGGAGAAAGAGCATTGTTGACTCCATTGAAGGTGCTGAGATGGAGTGACACAAGAGGACATCCAGATGTTTGGGATTGGCCTGTGCAGGTGTCAGGACCCAAGGAGTTACTACTGTGTGGGATATAAAGTTAGCTTGAGCTAAACTAATAAGAGAAAAGAAATGAGCTATCAAGTGCTAGTCACTGATGAATTTGGATATCACATCTATTAAAGAAATTGTAAATCCTTGAATTTATAATGATATTTCAACAAGAAATAGGCGATTTGTTAACTATCAAAAAGTTCTCCATGCATTCTCACAAATTAACAAGAGGAAAGAATAACTGACCAGAGCAATCTACCAGCTATCCATTAGTCTAGAACCGGAAGGAAGAGCTAGTAATGGTAATTCAAAACATGAACCTCCTAACAGACACCACAAAAAGAACACAGCAGCACTTCTGGACTTTGCTAACATATATGCACTGCTGAATATAAACCTGTGAGAAAACAAGTACAAATCTAATCTGAGAGACATTCAGCAACATGGTTAGTTTTGGTCACTGATAGTGATAAGACCACAAAATTGGAGGCCAGACTAAAGAAACTGTTCTCTTTTTTTGACATAACATTTTGTACATCCATTGTTGTAATGGGTCCACCTGTAACCCTACTTAAACTATTTATTTTTTCCCTTCCCCTCCACAAATTATATCAACATCAAATACAGTGAAAGCAGGGCTTATACCATGGGGGAGGTACATACAAAGCAACAAAGAAATCACCTTATGAATATGTTGGAAACAATCACAAGAAAGGAAAAACTACTTGAATACTTATTTTGTAAATGTAACCCCTCTGTACAGTATTTTCACAATAATAAACTTATTTTAAAAAAAGAAACTGTTCTCTGGTGGCCTAGTGAATGAGGTATGGCCTTACTAATTTTCCCTGACTGACCTAGAAGCACATTCTTACCATTCTCTGTTTCCTTAGGAGTCTGAATTACAAGTATAAGCCATCATGCCCAATATGGTATTAATTCATCAAATTTTCTGTGTGCTTTGAAATCCTTCACTTTCTACAATCATTTCTTAACAAGTTCATGATTATTGTCTGTATTGTGAGTAAGATTAAAAATTGAATTTACAAGTCTGGGTAAGAGAATTTTCATGACTTTGGACTGAGATATTTTAGACAGCATAAAGACATAGTGACATTTGACCACTGCTTTTTTACTGCTAGAAAATAAGAATGAATTTGTTTGTTTTTCAGCATATATAAGTTGTGCATAAAGGGTTTCATTGTGACTTTTTCACTCATAAGTCCAATGTACATCATCAACTTCATGCCGTTGACCCTATTCATTATCCCACTTTTACCTTCTTAAAACATTTCAACAGGATTCAATGTTCTATTTTACATATGCCATTAAAGCACTTAAATCATATTCACCTTCATTTCCTCTCCTTCCTTCTCTGTCATTTCTTCCCAGAAACCCAAAGAGCCTATTTTGTCTTCCTTTCATTCATTTATTTAGTATATATTAAATACATGAAAGGCTTTCACCATGATATCTCACCTGTGCATGTCACATATTTATTGCCTTTTCTTTTATCTTCTCTTTTGTTCACTTTCCTTTTTCTTTTCTTTTTGCTGGTCCTGGTCATGAACTCTGGGCCTGGGGTATGTCTCTAAATTTTTATGTTCAAGGCTATCCCTCTACTATTTGAGCCACAGCTCTGCTTCCAGTTATTTTTGTGATTAATTGGCGAAAGACACTCACTGAATTCCTTCCAATGATAGCTTTAAACACTATCCTCAGATTTCAGCTTCCTAAGTAGCTAGGTTTACCACTAGCACCCAGCTCTCACATCATATTCTAGTCAGAATGACCCATGCATTAGCCTTTCTTTTAGAGCCATCAAAGTTAATTTTTAAGAAAGGATTCATAAACTTCCATTGCATTTCTTTCCTTCTTAATTTTTGTTTAAAATCAATTTAAATTGAAGTATAAATAGATATTTTTTATACTTGCATAGTAGGATGTAAGATAGAAATATTCTTCCATTTCTGAAAAATATCCATTAGAATTCATAAATCATTTGACAAAATTTCAAGAAGAGTTGGTTGGTAGAGATTTCTGTTTACAATGCAGTGAATAGAAGAATAGAAACACAAAAGAAAATTCCAGAGAGGAAGTTCAAACAAACTTGATCCAGAAGCTCATTTGTATACTAAGATATGATTTTTCCCTACCTCTGTGCTCTGCCTTCCTGTCTGTTATTTCTGTATTAGGAGAAGAATTTCCCTTGTATCCTACTATCATTGGCATGTACAAGCTTCTTTCCTGACATACCACTAGGATCTCAGTTTCTCAATATGAAGTCAAGCTAGGTAAGGCCAAGCCCTAAATAGCCAAGGACATGGCTTCTCAGAAAGCCCAATCTTCTTTTCTGCACATTGTCTTTGCAAAGGGTTTAGATTTATAATCCTTAAAAGCAATGTCTCTACAAACAACAATAGCTATTTAGAATAAGAACCCCAATGTGTAATAGGTGTATTGTAATAAATAGGTATAATAGATGATTTAGAAGAGAAAACAAACCATTGTCCATTCTTCCATCTGGGAACAAGGCTGTGAGTTAAATATTAGAGAAGGAAAGGGTAGTCAGAGTTCCAATAAAGTATCATTATGAATTCTAGGGACATAATAGATAAAATTACTTTCTCTCCTTTCACCTGTGTACAAAACACCTAAAACAAATTGAGATTGTCTTCACTGACAGAAATGTTGAAAATGGTCAATGATACTGTACTACTTGTGTCTCCAAGTAGATTATATAGAGTATCAGAGTCTGTTTATGACATTAAACTGTCTCTTGGGGAATTTCTAATTATAGGGACATGATGGAATGAATAACTAACATCTTAGATCAAATGATGATTTGGTTAATCAGCGATATTGCATCAGAGTTCAATTGTAACTTTTTCCCATTCCTCTCCCTCTAATATTAAGAGATGAGGAGACACTGTGGTCAAGGATACCAAAAATCCACTTCTCTTTTTTATTTAAATTTTAATTTTATTGTCAAGGTGAAGTATATAGTGGTTACAGGTAATTACATAAGTAAAGTAGTGAGTACATTCCTTGTCAAACTTTTTCTCCCATTTTCCCTGCACAACAAACCACCCCAAGTTGTACAGAACATTTCCAACATATTGTCGTGTGAGTATCACTGTTGCATTCATTCTCCTCTGTCCTTTGTCTATTTTTTGTTCCCCTTCTTTTCCCTAATTCAGTCAAACATACATACAATACCTAGGGTACCAAAATCAAATACAGCGACAACAGGGGATGAACTATATGGAGAACTAAAGACACAGAAGGAAAAAGAAATCACATAGTACATTAAAAACTACAACAAAGAGAAACCTTTTGTGTCCATGTCTTGGAGTTCATTTCACTTGCCATCATCTTGCTATTTGGTATTTGAATACTGATGTCACTGAATTTTTTCACTTTTTATTTCAGTGTGTTGTTTGAATTGTTAATGGCTGACCTCTATCTACATAGCATGAAAGTACCAGTGATGGGTCAGGTGAGTAAGAAAAACACTGAAAGTTCATCCTAATTCTCCCAGTTTTGAGACTGCATTCAAATGCAGCCAGGTCTCATCAAGGCCCTTTGCTCACAGCCTCTCTTGGGTCTCTGTCATTCATACATGGAGTGAGGGTTCAGAGAAGGACTCAGTGATTGAATGGTTTCATCATTGACAGGAATCAGTGAACCCTGGCTGTTCTGTGTTTTGCTTTCAAATAGCCAACACTTAGCACTAGCGAAGCATCAAACATTTGCTTATAGATTTCTATAGACTCCTTCATATTTACTTGAAAACATGAAAGGATCTCACTCCATGCCACACAGAAACTGTGAAGGTTTATGATGTCACAAACCATGACACAATAGTCATGACATCCTGTAGTTTGATGTCACAGGGGTCATGAAGTCCCAGTGGATTCTGATATCACATTAACATATTTGAAATATTATGAGGTCGAAAAAGAATATGAGCTTAGAAAGGGACTAATATATCACAATGGCAGCATGTCACAAAAGTTATGAGGACAGGACAGGTTTGTGTTGTTACAGTGGATTAGTGGTACCATAATGACAATGTGATGTCACAAAGAGATTGTGATATCACAATGCTTATGAGGCCACAATGCATTTCTGATATTAATCCATGTGCCACATTTGAAATAGAATGAAATCACAGATTAGGCACTCAAGAATGTTTATGACATAACAATGATAGTATGGTGGCATAATGCTATGATGTCATTGTAGGTTGGTATTGTCAAAATGAATGATGGTATCTTAATGACTATATGATATCACATGTATGATGATGTCCCTGTGATGTTACAATGGCAGTTCTGACCTCAATTGTCCTTAGTTTACAATGAGGATATTGGTATACAAAGTGACTGTAATGTCACAAAGGCCATATGTTTTTTGAAAGGTTGTAAGAGATCATAATAGATTTGGGATGTCACAATGGGAATGTAATTTCACAATGATTTTGTGAAGTCAAAGTGGTGATGGGGTCACTATAGTTTTGCGATGTCACAATGGATTGGAAATGTTACAATATCATGCTGGATCACAAATGTCATTCATTCACAATGAGTATATGAGTTCACAAAGGGACTGTGATGTCTCCAAAGGTATATGTTTTCACAAATGTGATGAAGTCCTAACAGGTTTTGATGTCTCAGTGTGACACAATAGTCATGACATCTGCCAATATGATGTCAGAATTTTCATGAGTCACAGTGGATTTCTGATATCACATGTCATACCTGAAATAGTATGAGGTCGAATACAGATTATCAGCTCACAAAGGGCCTAAGATATCACAATGGCAGCATGTCACAACAGTTATGAGGACAGGACAGGTTTGTGATGTCACAGAGAGTTAGTGATATCACCATGCAAAGTGATGTCACAATAGTTATCATCTCACAATGAATTTCTGGTATCAACCACATGCCACATTTGAAATAGCATGAAATCATAGAACTGGCATTCATAATGTGTCTATGACATCCCAATAACAATGTGATGTCCTAATGGTATGATCATATTGTAGTTTTATTATGTTACAATGAGTCGATTGTATCATAACAACAATGTGATGTCACACTGGTGATGATGCCACAAAGGGTTTGTGATGTTACAATGACATGTCTGATCTCAATTGTCATTAGTTCACAATGGGGGGATGGGTACAAAACGGGACTGTGATGTCACAAAGGCCAGGTATTTTTCAAATTTCCTGAGGCCCTAGTAGGTTTGTGATTTCACACTGTTTTTGAGGTCACAATGGATTTGTGATGTACTAATGAGTTTGTAATATCACAATAGCATGTCCAATTTCAATTGTTACTACTTCACAATTGGATATGAGTTCAACGTAGGAGCTAGAAGTGCCAAAGAACAAGAATTTTCTAAAAGGTTATGAGTTCCTAATAGCTTTGGGAAAAAACCTATTATGGGTTTTTTGTGACATCACAGTCCCTTTGTGTGCTAATATTGTAAACTAATACACTTGAGATCAATCATGCCATTGTAACATCATAAACCCTTTGTGGTATCAGCACCACTGTGACATTGCATTGTCATTATGACACCATCAGCTCATTGTGACATCACCAAACCACAATGACATCAGAGCATTATGAAATGACATCATCACCCATCACAACATCACAAGCCTATTGTGACCTCATCACCAGTATGGAATCACCAACTTATTGTGACATAAAAACATTATTATGACATGATATTGTAACATCACATTGCCAATGTAATACACTGTCCCATTGTGTTTTCACAAGCTTATTATATCCTCAGAATATTTTAGAAAATTCATGGCCTTTCTGACTTCTAGCTCTTTCCTTGAACTGGTATCTTCATTGTGATCTAGTAGCAATTGAAAGTGGATATGTGATGCTGATATTATAAATTCATCATGACATCACTCTCCAATGGAGACCTCATCACCACTGTGACAACACCAACTCTTTGTGAGTTACATTGCCATTGTGACATCACAATCACATTGTGACATGCTAAACCTATTATGACCTCTTAGCACCTTTGAAATAACACATGGGCTTTGGGACATCACAGTCTCCTTGGGTAACCATATCATCATTTTGAATTAAGGACAATTGAGGTCAGACGTGCCATTGTACCATCATTATTGCTTTGTGACATCATCTCCACAGTGACATCACATTTTCCTTTTGCTTGCAGTAAGCACACTGATCTCCTCCTAGAGGTTCCTTACTGCCATTTGCAAATGAATTATACTGTTTTCGCCAAGGGTTTCTTAATCCATATCCTGGTGCTGCTACCAAAACTCCAAGTTCCTTCTTAGGCTATTTTTCTTCCAGGGTATCTCTGTTATCAAACACCCACTGAGCAACCATTACCAATGCAGATAACTCCTTTCCCTCAAAACCTTCTAACTTTTGAAGCTTTCTTCAAATATCTGGGGCTGATTGGGTAACAAAGGCCATATTTAGGGCTCTTCAATTCTCCAGGGCCTCAGGATCTATAGCCATATAGTGCCTAGGGGCTTCTAAGAGCCATTCCAGAAAAGCATTAGGGGGCTCACTGGGGAGCTGTAGAGTCTCACTCACCATAGATAAATTAGTTGGTTTCCTAGCCACTGACTGTATCCCTGTTAACAAAGTGGTGATAATTGAAAAGTGCCTCCTTGCCTTGATAGTTTTTGAAGTCCCAGCTTGGGCAAGTCTGAGGAAAGACTTACTTCAAATGGACTGGGTCATCATTGGGAAAACCATATCGTACAAGGACTGCCTTCAAAGCACGGTGCTGGATTCACTCGCTTTCCTCCCAGGTGAAAAGCACCTGTAAATGTTGCTGACAATGATCCCAGGTGGGCTGAGGAGTGAAGAATATGGTCTCTAATAAGGAGATGAGACCCTAGGGTTTTTCACAAAAGGACAAAATTTGCTGTTGCCAATTTACAGGTCAGTAGGGTTTTGTTATGTATTATGGTGGGAGGAAAACCAGTACCATGTTGATAGTAATAACTTGTGACATCTTCAGGCTGCAGGCTGCTGTTGGTCCAAGTGAACCTGTCCAAAACCTACTGCCACAAAACTTGAATGGAACCCCAAATTGTAAACTCATTGCATATTAGATCAGGAACATAGGAGTTTTCCCTGATTTCTGCTGTTACCAGGTTAAATTGGTACCACGGCTCTTACTGTCCCTACAAGTGATGGAGACTATTTCCTGGAGATACAGATAGGAAGGATGTAGACAGGGGCATCTGGATATCACATCTTGTATCTGACATTGGAAACATGAAAACAGAGTTAACATCATCCCAATAAATAAGTGGGCTAAAGACTTAAAGAGAAACTTCTCTGAAGAGGAAAGAAGGATGGCCAATAGACACATGAAGAAATGCTCAACCTCTCTAGCCATAAAAGAAATGCAAATCAAAACAACATTGAGATACCACCTCACCCCAGTTAGAATGGCTATAATCAAGAACTCTAATAAAAACAGATGCTGGAGGGGATGTGGACAGAAGGGAACCTAACTTCATTGCTGGTGGGAGTGTAAACTTGTTCCACCACTTTGGAAAGCAGTATGGAGTTAACTCAAAAGACTCCACATAGAGCTCCCCTATGACCCAGCAATCCCACTTTTGGGCATTTACCCAAATGATCACAAACAAGACCATACTAAAACTACCAGAACAACTATGTTTATTGCAATATTATTTACCATAGCTAAAATATGGAACCAACCCAGATGCCCCTCAGTAGATCAATGGATCAAGAATATGTGGTATATATACGCAATGGAATTCTATGCTTCCATCAGAAAGAATGACATCTCCCCATTTGTTAGGAAATGGGAAGACTTGGAAAAAATTATATTAAGTGAAGTAAGCCAAACCCAAAGAAACATAGGTCTCATTCTTTCCCTTATTTGCAGTAACAAGTATATGTCTGAGTCGAGAAGAAAAGGTCAGATAAGGTGATGATAAGAGAAATGAACTCCCAAAATGTATTCAAATATTTTTGCTTTCATGCAATTGTTTCTAACATATTTATAAGATGATTTGTTTGTGACTATGTATGTCCCTCCTCCATGGTATAAACCCTGCTTTCACTGTATTTGATGTTGGTATAATTTTTGGAGGGGAAGGGAAAAAACAAATCATTTAAATAGGGATACAGGTGGACCTATTACAACAATGAGATGTACAAATCGTTATGTTGAAAAACAAACTTTACAACTTTGGTGGGAAGGGATGGGAAGGAGAAACAAAGGCAGAGGCAACAATGCTTGATAAGAAATGTACTCATTATCTTGCCCATGTAATTGGAACCACTCTGTACAGTATTTTCACAATAAAAAAAAGTTAACATCATTACTCTTATTTAAGTTCCCTGATAGTGACCAGTACTGGCCACACTGGCCCAACATTTTTCTTCCTTACCTGGGAGTCACAGGAGCAGAAGCCCCAGAAGCTGATCAGGGGCCCTCAGGTCCATGCTGTGTGCTGATTGGGACTGACTCTTGCACAGGATGTACAATCTTACATATACACCATGGTTCAATATTCATAATATTTGGATACTCTGAGATAATATTTTCCTGTCTAATGTTATATATCACTTTATTTTTTGGTAACTTGCCTTGGGGACATAAAACCAATGCTAACTGAGCATTCACATGGTCTTCTCCACAATCAAGACCTCCAAACATCAAGAAACTCCTCCTGTATTCCTGCTAATCGAGAAATTTGTTTTGCATTATTGAGAATGATAGGTTATCTAAATGGATATAAGACACAGAAAACCAGGTGCTCTGGAACCTCAGGATATCAAGAATCCATGTGCAGAGAAACTATGGGTGAGGAATTTACAATGAATTTACTTCCCTTGAATTTCTCATCACTCAGTGCATATAGCTTGGTAGGATCTATGTGGGCACAGAACAAAGAGCCACACCGAACACTGTCAGCGTCCTCTCTGACTGGCAGCAATGAGGGTTTCTCTGCTCTGCTGGAAATCTCTTCCTGAAAGGCTACAACTTCTCCATATGTAATCCTCTAGCTACATAGCATTTCCTTGGAAGTTTGTCAATAACCACAATTAACCAAGGAAGATTCTTAGAGTACTGTGGAGACACTAGTAAGCCAGAGAAAGGAGAACTGAAGCTCAACTCAAGAACAGCTATGTGAGAATTAGGGAAGAATTGGCTTATGCGCATAGTGCAAGAGTCAAGTATCAGAAAAGCTGAGCAGAATCATTGGAGGTGTCCCTGTATGAAAAACAGAAGGATGTGGGTGAGGTCTTGATGTCATTTCAGAGCTGAGCCCTCATCCCTCAGCCTCCACTCCTACATCTGTTCTTAAAGAAGTTCCCAGGCTCCCAGCTGCCCCTTGCAGGGCAGCAGCTATGGTGAAATTTCCCCTTCTAGTGGTGACAGGAGGAAGTTCATGTGCCTCAAAGGCAATGGGCTGCTGATGGCTAGAGTGACCTATGTCCAGACCCCACCCTAACTCTGGTAGACTTGATGACCAGGCAGGGAATGAGCAGGAGTTCAGGATTCAGGCTTGGTTTCTGCTGATTCCTGTCTGGGATGCTCTTTATATTCTTGGTAGGACACAGGAAGAAGTCTTGAAACCATGTCCATATAAGGTGTTCACTGGCATCTGAGCAAGACAAGAAAATACATATGCATCTGCAAACAAAACCAATGAAACATTGCGTATAGTCAATTTTTTTTCTAATTATGATCAGAAAATGACGCAGGCTCACACTTTTATTTCCAAGAAAATATTCTCATTGAATGCAAGCATCTTCAGCAAGAAACCACAGCCCTGCTTCCTCCCCAAGGTCAGAGCAGAGAGAAGAAGAGAAGCAAGGCTGTGACTCCATGTCCAGAAGTCAACTCCTGAGGGAGGCTGATGCTGTTCAGAGAGAGCTGGTTTGGTACCTTACTCTGCCTGAATTGCCATGAAGAATATAAATATCTTATGCTAGGTAGGTAAATCAACATATTTTTAAAACCAAAATTCTGAAGGTTGCAAATCAGGAGCTATCATTTTATTTGGTCTTTGTAACTGTTCAACTTCTTGCAACATCCTGAGGCCTTGATACCTTTCACAGACACAGAGATAGACACAGAGCAACCCAATGCCTCATCTCCTAATGGTATTAGTACTATGAGGTTTGCTACAGCTCCCTTGACCTCACATGACCTCGCACACTACTTAAAGGCCTTTTTGCCAAGGACACATATCTCTGGGTAACATTAATGAATCCTTAAAAGATGGCCTTTGCTGAGAAAGGAAGCAGGAAATAGAGGCAGGCCCAGCTTCCAATCTCCAAATACCAAAAACAGAAGACTTTTCCCCCAAATCAGCCTGCTGGCAGCTCCTCCTAAGTGTCTTTTATCATAGTCAAATGCCCAAGCTCAGAGCCTCTTTATTGAGGATAAAACACTAATTGTATGGCTTCCTTACAACTATTAAACAGCATTTTTGTTTATTGTGGGGCTTCTCTACCATCTAGTGGTATTTTTTTAATATTACATCTTATGAAACCAGGATTTTTTAAAGGAAGAATTAATTATGTAATACATTTTAAAATGACTTTTTATCCTTTTCGATAGATTAAATTCAGATTGCTTGGTTGGGGTTTATGTGTGTGTGTTCATGTGTTTATGGAAGTACTACAAGTCAAGGACTAGGTGCTGCCCTTAGCTCTGTTGCTCTACCTCTTGATAACTCCACTTAAAACTTTTCTGCTGGTTAATCAGAGACAGGGTCTCATAGTCTTTAATTCCCAAGTTTCTTTGAACTCTGATCTCAGATATTATCCTCTCATACTTATATTTCAGTAGTACCTGGATTTGATTGCATATTTTTTGAGAAAAGTAATACAGAAAGAATACTGTCAGTATGACACAGCAGGAGTTGCATTCTAACCTATCTTATTTTTTCTGGTAGTAATAATTAAAAAAATGAAGATGTTTTAAGCAAGATATATCTGCCATCATGGCGGCACCTTTCATTATTTTTCCTATTTGATTTCTTCACAGTTTATTAAGAATATTCTATTCCTATTGGAGTCTGTATCTTCTGTCTGTATTTCAGGTAGTCCTCTTTTTCCTCAGTGATTTTATACTCGAAGTTTTAGTCCCTGGTATTGCATTATAGAGAGTTGTGGCTTCAAACTGAATGGATATTGCTTTGTTTAGCACGAGAAATGTTTAGTGAGATATAATTCCACTTTTTTCCAGTAGTATGTGTGTTTGTAAGAGAGAGAGTGAGAGGGAATGGAGAGAGAGATAGAGAGAAAGAAAGAGAGAGACAGAGAGAAAGAGAGTATGTCTGTGATTTGCCAGTAGGAAGTGGAAGAATAGAGTTAGGAAGTCCACAAAGTTGAAGACAGAAAAATGAGAGATAAAAGCTGCACAGAGATCCCAGAATCTCTTTAAGTCACCCCTGGGATTCTCCCAAATATGAATCACAACTGCATGTGGAGAGCTGAAGTGATAAAGGAAAATCTAACTCTCTTTGTTGCACAACAGGTGTCTGTGAGGAGAACCAGTGGCTCCCCTGTGCTTGTCTGACTTGAGTCATGATGTCTTACAAGGTTGCTTGTGTTGGCTTCCTGAAGTCTGTGTGCTGGGAAAATATGATAATTCCACAAAAAAAAGAACATGTTGCTCTTCATGTGGGTTGTTCACTGTTCTTAGTTATAGATGTCAAGTGTCTTCAGCACCAATGGACTTATGAGGTATATTTTTGACACAAACTATTGAATTCTTAAATCAAAAGTTCTGAAAACCACACGAAGAGTGGAGCTGTAGGGAGAACCCCAAGACATGAGGCTCTATTCTCACTTGCCTCCTACAGAGAAGAACTGCCCCTCTCATCCTGCTCCAGAAATACTGTACCCCGAAACCAGTGTTCAGAACCAATCTGCTGTCCTGCAGCTGTCCTGTGCTCTATATATCCACATCTCACCCTCTGAATGTTAAATCTATGAATGCAAGAAGTTTTTCTACACCTTCAGCTTATTTTTCTTTACTGATACTTATTTTGCCCATTTTAACAGTCTCTTAAAAATCTACCTCTACATATTGTTGCCTAACAAGTTATCAAAGTTTCCACTACAAATAAGAGCTGTCCCTTTCAACTAAGCGATAGTGAGTTCAAGTGCTCTCAGTTCAGCATCCATCTTCTATCATAGTCAAAGTAAGCTAGAGCATGTTATAAATATAGGTTAACTTTCCATTGCTCTGACTAAGATCTTACTAAAAGCAACTTGAGGGGCAGGAATCTTTACTTCAATCTTGCATTAGAAGTTGTAGTCTGCCATGTAAGCACAGTGTAGTGGAGTTCATATCATGACGCCCAAGAATAAGAGTGGATATTCTACTTCCTCCTCTCTCCCCTTTTCTTGCAGAAGAGACCCCAGCCTATTGGAAGGGGCTTTTGACAATGGTGTTCATCTTTCTCTCTTAGTCAATTGTCTCTAGAGAAGCTTTCACAGACAGGTGTGGAAGTGTACTTAACCTACAAGTAATCCAACCAATGTGACAATGCAGAAGAACCACCTGAGAAGTCATCAAAATTACTTCTGTTTTCTTAAAACTTTCATGAAAATGATAAGTGTAGGAAGAGTATTTAGCAGTGTATATATGTTTACTCAAAAGGCTCCATGTTCTGCATTCTTACATATCTTTCTGTAGAAAAGGCTCTGGAAAAACTAGACTACCTTTCATCAGATCCCTCATAATGTGTGTGTGTGTGTGTGTGTGTGTGTGAATGTGTATCTGCACATGATATATTTTCTCTGAATATTTATATATATACATATATGTGCAGTAATAAATATTTGTACATGTTTTTAAAATATATGATCCATAGATAATGAATATGCCGCCTATTATTAACTGGGCACCACCGTGAGCCACCAGCTCCCAGCTATTCATTTAAAATCCTAGCTACTCAGGAACCTGATATCTGAGGCTCTCAGTTCAAAACCAACTTGGACAGGAAAGTCTATGAGACTCTATCTCTAGCTATAATCACTGGAAAACCAGAAGTGAAACTTTGACTCAAAGTGTTAGAGACCTAGCCTTGAACAAAAAAGCTTAAGGGCAGTGGTCAGGCCCTAAGTTCAAACCGTAAGACCAACAAAAATGCATGAGTAGCTGATGAATTTAAGTGCTTGGGGTTGTATGCCAAAAGCGTTTAGGGTAGCTGGGTGCCGGTGGTTCACATCTGTAATTATAGCTACTAAGGGAGATGAAATCTGAGGATCACGATTTAAAGCCAGCCATGGCAGGAAAGTCCGTGAGATTCTTATCTCCAATAAACCACCACAAAACTGGAAGTGGCACCATGGCTCAAATGTAGAGCACTAGCCTTGAGCTGAAGATCTGAGGGACAACACCCATATCCACAGTTCAATACTAAAGAATGACCAAAAAAAAGTTTTGTGGTGGTTCACTTTACTCTATTTTTGTTAAAAACCAGTTGATTAACTATGAATCTTTATAAAAACAATTGAGCAGGAATAAGAAAAACATCTACAAGATATATTAACAAATAGAATACATTTTAGTTTATTTATTGAAATATCTGAGGAACACAGCACTAATAGTACCCATATTGCAGTATTATATAATATAATATAATGTATGGTAATATATAAATAGAGCAACAAAAAGGAGACATTTCATCCACTGCCACTGAACCTGGATGGGGTCCCAGATTGCAAACTAGTTGCAAAATAAATCAGGAGCTTAGGAGCATTCCCTGGTTTCTGCTGGTACCAATGTAAATTACTGCTAATGTCCTGACTGGCCCTGCAAGTGATGGAGACTCTCTCTCCAAGAGATGCAGACATGGATGGCAACTGGGTCAACTGAACATCACATTTGGCACCTGACAATGGAAACATAAAATCCATTAGCCATTTAGTAAATTATGCTTTCCAAGAAGAGCCAACACATGCTTAGCATTGTCCATCCTTACCTGGGAGCCAGAGCATCAGAAGTGCCAGGAGTTGAGCAGGGTTCCTCATGTTCATGTTGTGTGTTGACTGGAACATTCTACTGAACAGTGTGTAAGCAGCCTATCAAGTCCTTGGGCTGTGCTCTGGGAAAGATGCAAATCAGCAGGGGCTGGGCCAACTGCAGAGTGTAAGATCTCAGTGACCAAATAGAGACTTAAGGACACCATGTGTCAAATTTGCCTCTATACAGGTTCCTCCCTGATAATGGGAAAAAAAGATTGATTCTTTTTCATTTAAATATAAATAAATGATATAACATTAAAACTGGGAGAAGTAAACCAAAAACCAGTCCATTACTTCACATGGCACTGAGTAGCTGTTACTTAAGTTGCAAACTCTACAGCTAGCTACATGACAGATGACTCTGATGTTTGTTCCCTTGTCAAAAGTTTAATTGTCGGAGTCCAGGAAGATGGCAGAGGAGAAGCTGGAGTCTAAGTAAGCTCTCGCATAGAAAGCAGTTTTAGAGTTCCAGTGAACAGTCCTAACTCAGAGAATTACACCAAGTGAGTCATCACAGGACAGAGAGTTTGGCCAGAGAAGGAAACCGAGGTAAGGAGACACTTCTGAGCCCTTGCCAGCAGCCGCCACGGTGGCGGCAGCTGTGGCGGTGGCGGGTAAGCGCAGCCGCCATACCTGAGCAACAGAGAGTCTGGGACAAAAGAGCCAGACGCAGCAGGCTAGCAGATTCTACTCAACACCAGCAAGAACCGACAAGGAGCAGACATCTTCATCCTGCAGTTCACAGACCAGAGACGACCCAGGAACTAAGACTCGGCGTGAGTAGAAGCCTGAAGTCCTCACTCCTTCTCAGGAAGCAGAGGAGGGAAGGCCACCCCTCCCCCCCCCAGCACCGGTGATCTCCATCTTGGATACCGACAAAGCTCGGCGGAGCTGCTAGCTCCAGCTCAGGCCTTGGAATAAAACGAGTCATTTAGCACGTCAGGAGAACTTAACGGCGAAGTGACCTGCCAGACTCAGCTCCACCCAGGGAAAAGTCCCCCAGCTCGGGCGCCAGCCATTGGAGTGGGTTTCTTCACTGAGTAATCAGAGCCAGAGGCTGCCCCTCCCTCTAGCAGCCTCGACAAACAATTGAAAATCAGTAAACAGAAACCATGAGAATGGCTCCAGGCTGGGCTCTGTGAGGTTTTCACAAACCAGCCCCAGAAAAGCTACCAGAACCTAGCCACATCACTGCTTCCCCCTCTTTTGTGATACTCAAAGCAGATCTGTCTCCCAATGAACTAGCCTGGGAGGAGGATCAGCAAATCCTGGTTAAAGCAGAGCATTTTTCTGCCTGTTCGAACAAACTGACTTAAGAAACCAACCAAGCCACAGGACCACAAGCAAACCAGAGACTACAACAAGAGGCTGGTTACTGACACAAGGGAGATACAGGATTTTTCCCACTCCTCCCCGCCCCAAAAAAAAAAAAATCAAAGAAATTTTTTTTTGTTGTTTTTTGTTTCTTTGTTTTTTTTTCTTTTTTTCTCTTCTTAGTCTTTTTTTTTAGTTTTTATTTTTGGTACCTTATATTAAAAAAATATTTTTTTCTTTTCTAAAACTTTTTTCAATCTTTAATCTTTGCCTTTTTTGATAAAAAAATGTTTTACAGAAAGTTCCTTTTCCTCTTATAATTTTTATTATGGGGATACGGGAGTGTGCGTTTTTGCTTTCTTTTTTGGTCTTCTTTCTCTTTTTTTATTTCTCTTTTTTAAATTATCTTTTTGTTTTTTGTTTAGCTCTACTGAACTTCTCATCTTTTTCTTCTTCCTTTCATATCCTTTTCACCTTTTCCTCTCTTTCGTTATTTATGTGACTTAATTCTTGTCCTGCACACCCTCAGATAAACCTGTAGTTGACTATTAGACCCTATCCCCCATTGTGTACACACTTAATCCACAAAATTATTACACAGGTCAAAACCTCTAAGATCTAAATTCCTTAATATCCGTACTACCTCTTTATACCTATATAATATTTTAAGCATTTTTAAGTTTTTCACATCTCCTTTATATCCCTCCCCTTCTCTGAATAAATTCACATTCTTGTCTAAATAGATTGTTATCGAATCTACATAATTTTATTAATTTCTACCTTTCTATTTTTTCTGGTCTCTTTTCTTTTCCTGCTCCCTTTTTTTTCCTCTCTCTCTACTTTCATCCTACCCAGCCTATTTCCTGCTTTGAGATTAAGACTTAGTTAACTCCCGCAGAGCCTCCCCACATCAATCTATTCCTATTTTTTTACCCGCATCTCTCCCTAACCCTAATAATTTCTGGTCTTCCAAATTCTTCTTTGCAGTTCGTAGCCCATTAACATATAGTTGTTTGATGTTGAATAGATGTATCGTTTGAACTAGATTGTATCTGTAGACTATTGACTGTGCAAATTCAGACTTGGGTTGATGCTTGCTTTAAGATAGTGTTCTAGCACAAAACTGGTGCTATTTTCATCTCAAATGGGCAGAGTAAGCCGCAAAAACACAAGAAAAATGGCAAATCCAGGTATCTCAATTCACAATCTTGATAATTAGGGGACAGAACAGATAATGAATAATCCAGAGGAGAATTCCCAAATTGCTCTACAAACACTGCTGGCAAACATGATAAGTCAAAAGATTGAAAGCATACAAAGGTCTCTATATGAGCGTGATAGGGAGAGAGAGGAGGCATTCCAAAAGTTTATACAGGAATATCGTAAGCATAAGGAAGCTACTCAAAAGCTGATACAGGATTTGCATGAGCAGCTTGAGAATACTCAAAGAGAAAGACAGGAATGGAGTGAACAGGCTGAGAACACTCAAAGAGAACTACAGGAATACCACGAATGGGAGAAAGCTAATCAATGAATAATACAGGAATTGAGAGAGCAGGAAGAGAGTACACAAAGATCTCTAAAGGCATTCATGGAATCCATTAACAAAGAGCTGAAGGAAGTCAGGGAGACCACAAAGGAAATGCTGAATGGAAACCAACAGAAGGAATGGGAGTCCAAGGAAACAATAACCAATCAACTAAGTGATCTGAGAATAAACACTGAACATCAAATTACGGAAGTAAAGAAGTTCATACAAGATGTAAAAGAAAGCTTCAACAAAGAATTTGAAGCCATCAAAGCTGACCAATTAGAAGGAAAAGAGATAAAAAACAAAGTAGAAAGTCTTGACAGCAGGTTAGACCATGCAGAAGATCGAATCTCAGGGATTAAAGATAGCCTAGATATTATAGAGA
>NW_012267540.1:7763-13045 GCF_000151885.1 Dipodomys ordii | reverse complement strand
TCTTTGTTGCTTTGTATGTCCCTCCCCCACAGTATAACCCCTGCTTTCACTATATTTGATGTCAGTATAACTTGTGGAGGAGATGGGGAAAAACAATTCGTTTAAGGATACAGGTGGACCTGTTGCAACAATGAGAAGTACAAGTTGTCATGTCCAAAATGAGCTTTACAATGTCTGTGGGGGGGGGAGAAGGATTGGGATTGGGAGGGGACGTGGGAGGCTGGGAAGGGATGTGAAAGATAAAGGAGGATGCTGCAATGCTTGGTAAGAAATGTACACATTATCCTGCCCATGTAATTGTAACCCCTCTGTACAGTATAATTACAAATAAAATAAAATTAAATTAAAATTAAAAAAAGATAAAAAAAAGTTAATTGTTATTAGGCTCCTCTAATATCCTTCTTTTTTGGACACCCCCTACTTAGCCCATGTGTGGCCAGCTCAAGGCTCCCCCTAGTGGCACAGCTGCTGTTGCTTGATGACTTATCCCATTCTCTCTGGAGTACCATGGGTAGTTCAAACATCAGCATTCTCTTAGGGCAGGGGAAGCTGCAGAGGGAGCTTCTGACCAGACATATCCACCTGTGATCCTGGGTCTCTGGGCTTAACTGAAACTTCACATTTATTGCTTTGTTGCACGCTGGACACTGCCAGGCACCTGCTGTTTGACCTCAGCTTAAATAAGGGACTTCAAGACTAGAAAGGATGGCTTTTTTCAGTTTATTGCATGAAGGAGTTATACTAGTCCAAGTTAAAAGTGGACCCCAAATGGTTACATTATGCAAGCTGTGAGGTTTTTAAACTTGTGACAAGGGAAAGGAGGGAAATTCTACTCATTGCAAGGAAATCCTCACTTAAGCTTTAGTGAGGCATAAGCACTTAAAACACATGAACCTTCAACTGATCGTCCTTAGCCTGTCCAAGCTCTACCAGGAACTAGCATATGTTCTTCCGCTGGTCACCCTGTAGCTGAATTACTTCTCCATATTTTGGATGCTTAATTACAGTACCATTGTAGGCAAATTTCTTCTTAAACACCTTCACTAGTTTCTTTTTATCATAATCATCAGTGATCCCTTGGACAGTAGTAAGGTTCTTCCTGCCACTTCTCTCTTGAATTCTCTATTTTCTTTTCTAAATAAGTTTTTATTGTAAAAATACTGTACAGAGGGGTTACAATTACATGATCAAGGTAATGAGTCCGTTTCTTATCAAGCATTGTTGCCTCCTCCTCATTTTTCCCCTTCCATTCCTTCCCTCCCACTCCTCAACTACACTCTTCCCCCCAATAGCATCTTGTACATCTCATTGTGCAATGTGTCCACCTGTATCCCTACTTAAATAATTTGGTTTTCTTTCCCCTTCTGCTTCCCAAATTATACCAACATCACATACAGTGCAAACAGAGGTTATACCATGGAAGAGGGACATACAAAGCAAAAACAAAAAAACAAACATGTGGTACTTTATAAATACGTTAGAAACAATAGCAAGAAAGAAAGAAAAAAACACTTAGATATAATCCTCGGAGAGAGCAGGAAGCAGGTCATCACCCTTACTTGCATCAGCAAAGGGATCAAAAGGGTGGAGGTTCTGAATAGCAGACAAAGTATAAGATTCCTTTTCCTAAATTATATTAAGTGAAGTAAGCCAGGCCCAAAGAAATAGGTCCCATGGTTTCCTTTATTTGCAATATCTAGTATATGTCTGAGTCAAGCAGAAAAGGTCAGATAAGGTGATGTTAGGGAAAAAACAAAGAAGATGCTAATATTATTATTCTGCACAAGCTTTCTTAAACGGAGAAATCCAGACTTCAATGCTACTGAGAATGTTATTTCTTAGGCCAGGTAGTCAGTAAGTGATATTCATTTTATTATTCGTCAGTAAATAATACATCTATATCCAAGATTCTCTTTTGTCTATGGAGTATAATCAATAAATATTTAAATAGCTTTCTAATTTATTATGAAAGGATGTTTTGACTATTATTTACTGGTAAAGATGACCTATATTAAACACTAAACTTATATGTGACAACAAAGAATAAGGGTTCTGATAAATACAGAAATCCCTGAGACTTTTTGGTACATGTTTAAATTAGCTTTGTGTTATGGAGCTGAAAGGTGTGCCAGAGAGTGAATCTTTTCTCTGCTGACTGCAGGAAGATGTTCATTTTCTGTCTGGATTGAGATTGGCACCCTTTGGATGGGAAAGCATGGAGGACACCATTCCTTCTCCATTCCCCCTAAGTGGTGTGTTCCCATGGGCTGCTTGAAATCCTCTTATTTACCTTCTGGGTGCAATCAACTTGTCCTTGTTGGTGAGCAGGTTTGAAGAATTTTTGTGTATGTAAGAGGATGGGTTCATAGTTATTGGAAGAAAAGTTGAGATAGAGCATGTTAGGATTTTGTCCTTCAGACATCCTTTAGAATCTGTGAAGAATCCTATAAACACTGAAACATTAACCTAAGGAACACACCAGGTTAGGATGAATAGTAAGACCAATGTTCAAACTCTGAGGACAGAGAGACCTCTAGATCTTAAATTGTTGATAATGTTGACTACATCCTTCAGCAAACATAAGAATTCTTAGAGAAAGCCAAGTATTGTGGCCCATATATGTAACCTCAAGAAAATACTCCCAGGAGCAGGCAACAATGCTTGATAAGAAATGTATTCATTACCTTGCCCATGTAATTGTAACCCCTCTGTATGGTATTTTCACAATTAAAAAAAAGAAACAAAATGAGGAATTACCCCCCCCCAAATAAAGAAAATACTCCAGAAAAGAGACTAGAAAAGAGAGAAAGAGAGACAATGAAATAGAAGAAGTGGTTAATTTGGAATATGATTTCTTTTGTTAGTAAGGATTTTGAACAAATAAACAATGGGGAATGATTATTTTCAAAGAAATTTTCTACCAATAGAAATGTGGAAATGAAGAATAAGTAATTTCAGAGCAAGAGAGTTAAAAATAAGATCCTAAAGCCTTCCTGCTAAATGTTGTTTGATAACATATTTCAAGCTTGGGATATAGATAGATAGATAGATATCCACATATATATCTACATATAAAGTGGTATATATATGTATATATATATATTTACACATATACATAGGTAAACATATAAATTTATATAACTATATATCAATAAGTATATATAAGTGCATATAAATTATATATATATATATGTATATATGGACAAGACAAATGGTCACTGGCTTCAGTTGGATTGGTGCAGAAGTGATTAGCAGTTCCCTAAACAATTATCTAACCTAAGAAATGAAAATTCACATCAGGTGATGAAAGACATTGAGGAACTCTCTCCCATCTACCCAACCTACTTCCCACTAAACAAGGAAGAAGCTAAGATCAGAACACAACCTAACAACAGGGAGGGTTAGGAGATCAGTGCTGATGGTCCACACCTGTGGGACCAGTTTACAGGAGGCCAACTCACGGGGTTCCAAAGCTGAAGTTTAACCTGGTCTTCCCAGTGGGACCCTATCACTGAAACCCAGCAAGCAAATAAAATGGTTCCCGCCAAGCCAGAAGTCTCACATCACTACAGAGAATCAAGAAAGCGGAAGGAAAGGCTGGGAAAAGACATTCAACTGTACACACACACACACACACACACACACACACACATATACATGCAATATATGTACATTTGTATAGGTTTTTCCATATGTGTATGTACATATATGTGTATATATGTATGCATATATACACAAGGGAAAATACACTTATATATATATACACTTATCTCTAGAAGATCAATAGCCACTGGCTTCAGTTAGATTAGTTCAAGAGTGAGCAGCAATTCCCTAAACAATTATCCAACCTGGGAACTGCCAACACACAGCAGGTGATGGAGGAGATCAAGGCACTCTCTCCCATCTACCCAACCTGCTTCCTACCATAACAGAATCAACAAGCTCAGATCAAAACATACCCTAACTACAGGGAGTAGGAGCTCAGTGTTGATGGTCCATACCTGTGCTCAGCCTACAGGCAGCAGAATCCCCAGGTTTCAAAGCGCCAGTCCAACTTGGTCTTCCCAGTGTGACCCTGTCTCTAAAACAAAGCAAGCAAACAAAACAGTTCCTTAGCAAGCCAGCAGCTCACAAACACAAAAGGAACAACAAAAGAGGAAGGAAAGACTGGGAAAAGACACTGGCCATTCCAGATTTGCATATATATGTATATAAATATATGTATAAACTATAAATAATTATGTATAAATATATGTGCTTGTGTATATATATATATGTATGTATATATGTTTGCACATATACATAGGTTAAAATACATACACACACATGTACATATTTATTCATTCATTTATATATTTATTAAACTTGACCAGGCAATCGGTCACTGCCTTTAGCTGGATTGGTGCAGGCGGATCAGCGACTCCCTCAGCAAGTGTCCAATCCCGGAAGTGCCAACGCACATCAGGTAATGAAGGACATTGAGGTCAAATCGGCGACAATAGCCTTGGAGTTTGTGGAGCAACTACAAAAGTATGTCTAGGGTTATGAGTTATCTTTAAAGGTGGAAAATACAGGGCCAGATAGAGAGGATCCTGTAAACAGGATGGAGACAAAGGGAGTGTTAGTGGAGGGTGCCAGTTGCACCATCCCCTGGTCCCCAGGTCAGGGGAATGGTGGGGGATCTCTTGATACAGGAGTTCTGGTTAAGAAGGGCAGAGTCTACACCCATCCTTGGGAGTTGTAGGGAGGGGACTTGTAGAGGATCAGGCATGGTGCATCTTGGGCGACCCCCTGCTAGGATGTAAGGGTGTGACAGGCATGAGACAGGGAGGGGCTTACAGGAGGAACTGTGGGAAGAGGTGGGGCAGTAAGAGTTTATATAAGGCAGGCAGCTAGTGGGCAGGGTCACTCTGGACTCGGCTGCAGAGAGGACCAGGAGGAAGCCTACGTGCCTCACAGCGATCGACCGGAGGAAGAGTGCCCAGAGCACGGTGAGTGACCCACGGCATTCAGGAAGCCAGGTGAGTGTCCTGGGCATCTCTGTAGACATAGACGGGGTTGGCAGAAGGATGGAGGCAGCCCAGTGGGAGTGCAGAGCGGTGAGGCAGATTCAGGAGCGCCTGGCCTCCAGCACAGATGCCGACGAGCTTTACAAATCCTTGAGGCTGCTCTCAGTCATGCCCATCTCGGCAGAAATCCTTGCCACCACGGGTGTCAGAGAGACAGTGAAGGGTTTTAGGAAGTACCAGCAGGTGGGCAGTTTGGCCAAGGAGCTGACCAAG
>NW_012267540.1:6838-7713 GCF_000151885.1 Dipodomys ordii | reverse complement strand
AATTTGTTTAACAGGATCCTAGCAGAGAACTTCCCAAACATACAAAAAGATAGGCCTATTCAGATACAAGAAGCTTTTAGAACTCCAAACAGACCTGACCAGAATAGGACATCCCACTGTCACATTATAATCCACACAGGATCAACTCAGACCAAGGAAAAGATCCTTAAAGCTGTCAAGGAGAAAAGATTAATCACCTAAAAAGGAAAACCAACTAGAATCACCTCAGATTTCTCAGCAGAGACAATCAAAGCAAGAAGAGCCTGGAACGATGTATGTCATGCCCTAAAAACAAACAACTATCAACCAAGAATACTGTACCCAGCTAAACTCTCCTTCATAACTGAAGGCCAAATAAAAACCTTCCATAGCAAAGAAAAATTGAAACAATACATCTCCACCAAACCAGCCCTACAAAAGATTCTTAAAGATGTCCTACACATTGAAAACCAACAAGACCACAATAAAGGTCAAGAAACTGCACCCAAACTGAGAATCCAAGAAACATAGGAAGAACCCAGTTTTCGCAACACCCGAGAAGGTGGATAACATGGCAGGAACTCCCAAATACATCTCAGTCCTTTCTCTTAACATTAATGGACTGAACTCTCCAAATAAGCGACATAGACTGTCTAGTTGGATTAAAACACAAGACCCTTCTATCTGCTGCCTTCATGAGTCACATCTTTCCCATAAAAACAAACACATTTTCAATGTTAAAAGTTGGAACAAAATCTACCAAGCAAACGGCCCCCATAAACAGGCGGGAGTTGCAATCCTAATATCAGATAAAATAGACTTCAAATTAAAACTGGTGCGAAGAGATAAAGAAGCTCGCTACATACTAATTAAGGGATCTCTCTTTCAGGAGGATA
>NW_012267540.1:0-6788 GCF_000151885.1 Dipodomys ordii | reverse complement strand
TCAGAGGCTCTGAGCCAGGTCCCTGACCAGGATGGAGGTCTAGAGCCCAGGAAGTATGATCTTGGGCAGGGGGAGGGGCAGAGGGAGGTGGAGGAAGGTGAGAGGGAGCAGGAGGACCTGTTGGAGGCGTCCGATGTGGATCTGTCCTCTCAGAGCAGGGCGAGTGAACCCCTGGATGGAGGAGTCCAGGCGTGTGGTTCCCGTGTCTCTGTAGCCGTGGCCAGGGATGGCATGGGGACGCAGACCGCCGAGTGGGTGTGGGGAGCCGTGCAGCTGCTCCAAGAGCACCTGGCCTCCAGCACACACTCGGAGGAGCTCCGCAAATCCTTGAGTCTGCTGTCGGTCTTGCCCATCACGGCAGAAATCCTTGGCGCCACGGGTGTCAGAGAGATGGTGAAGGGTTTTAGGAAGCACCCGCTGGTGGGCAGTATGGCAAAGGAGCTGGACACACGCTGGGAGACCTTGGCTCTCCTGGGCTGCAACCCAGCGCTTCTTTCGGCGATTCTACAGCAGGTCTCTGAACAGGATGGCGCTCAAGAGCCCAGGAAGGAGGCTCTTGGGCTGTCAGAGTCAGGGTGGGTGCTAGAGGACAAGCTGAATTTGTCAAGTGTAGTTTGGGGCTCCAGGGGGAAAGAAACGGCAGCCGGGAGGGGAGGCCCCAACTCTGGGCCAGAGCCCCCACGGCCCGGGGAGCTGTGTGAATTCCAAGGATCTGGCAAGCGGTCTGCCAGCCCTTGTCCCAGTAGCAGGCGGGAGAAGCGTCCCCGAGTGGACCCAGAGTCCTCTGGGGGCAGCAGCAGGTCTCATCGTTGGGTTGTGGACAGCCCTGGAGTCTCGCGGGACTCTGGGCCTACTGGTATCCGGGACATGCCTGGCAAAGCATGCCGTCCGTTCCCTCAGTCTCGGGACCCACGAGGGCTCCCACAAGAAGGTCTCCCCTGGGAACCCCAGGGACAGGCTGGGGCCAGACCAAAAGATGTGTGCCGATCCTCTGAAGAGGGAAAGAGAGGTTCAGGCCCCCTGCCCTCTAAGGTCAAGCCGACCTCTGGCAATGCAGAGATGCAGGCAGCAAAGCTGCGGGGAAGCAATCACCAGAGCAAATCCCAGCAACAGCATGAATTCCGCGCACCTCCACAGTCTTTCGAGGATACCCTCAACCAGACCCAGCTGCTACCGAGGAGACAGAGGACCAAGGGCAGGATTCATGCTGCTGCCTTGGCTCAAGGAGGCCTGAAAAGGAATGGATCCAGCGGCCCCAGAAGACCCTCGGATTCCGTGCACAGCTCAATCCCGAGGGCAAGCGAGATCCAGGAAATCCAGGCGGGTCAGCTAGCTCCAACCTCAGCCGCCAATCCAGCCAGTCCTGTCAATTCCTCAGAAGCAGTCAGGGTGCCAATGGTGCAGCTTAGCAATGAAACCTTTATTTTCCCTGGGCTGCAGGCCTATTCGGGTCGGCTGCCTGACATGAAAAGGATGCCTTCCTTCTCTTCATCTAGGCCGGGAGCCTCTGTGCACTGGGAACTGGGAAAAGGGGAAGGGGAAGGAAAAGGGGAAGGGGGAGGTGTTGAGGAAGGCATAAAGGGAGATGAAAGGGAAGGGGGAAGGGGAGCCGAAGGCAAAGGGGCACAGGGAGAGGGAGAGGAAGCGATGGCCTTGCCTTTTGTCAGAAAGTCCCTGAAGATGCCACTGTACTCTGGACCAAAACGCGACTCCCTTGCTCCCTGGTGCCCCCAGGATGTCCGGGGGCTCCGGCAACACAGCACTCCAGCCACCTCCAGGCCGCCCTGCATTCTCCTAGCACCAATTTCCCAGACTTCTACCCTTTCTGTGCACCAGCCTCAAGGGAACACTCACCCGAGGACAGTGGCGCACAGTGGTACAGACAGGCTGTGGCAAATCCGCTGTTGCAAAGCATTCAAGGATGAAAAACCAGCAGAGGGCGAGTCCTGGCGAGAGCTGTACCTGCGGCTTCGCCAAGACCAAGAGCAGCGTGTGCAAGCAGCGAGGGCCTGCCCAAGCCAAGAAGAGCCAAAGCCAAGGGCGCAAAGCTCTTAAACCAACCTCTAGAAAAGCCTCCTGGCCCTGGAAAAAGCTCCCGGGCCAGGACTGGGTTGGAAGGATGCTCAAGTACCGTTCTCACTGCTTCTGAGGGACTAGGATAATGAGGAGAGTCAGCAGAGTCCTAAGAACAGAGTCTTTAATCCACTGGAGTCTGTTCTTATCAGAACATCGAGGATCACTTCATAAATGCATGAATGCAAAAGCTATATGTCTATTGTGTATATGTAGTAAGTTAGGTATTAATTAATTGATTGGTAAACTAATATTTAATTGTATACCTTATCATTTTAAATTCTGAAACTGAGAAGGAAATCTAGGGAATAATGGACAATCACTGGGCAGTCCTTTCCTCAGTCTTAGCCTGGGCATGATGAAGCTTAGGTCATAGTCTGTGCCCTTGAGCACAAGCAGTGACCTGCTCACTGCAGAGGACTTTGGTGACCTGCTGGGGACAGCACTGATCCTGCAGCCTTGTCTCATCTCCCACAACTGGACATGCTGTGTGCACATGTTCCCTTAAGGGCTGGACGTCACAATATAGCTTAGGTTGATACTGAGCTGGTTAATCCCACCACCACAGCCAAAGATGAGAATTATTTAAAAAGCACTAGTTTTTAAATATTAACTATACAATTTGTAGTGTTCAAATCGAGTGGACAAATGATAGAGAAGAAAATGGAATCAAAATGTGTATTTATTAAAGGATATGATGCATTATCATCCCATCAGCCAAAGGAGCCATATGGCTGCCTGTGCAATTCCATGGCTTTTGCTGCAATATCCTAAAGGGTATCAGAAATGCTTGGCTCAGAGAGCACAACAGTGACTTAGTATCCTGATGTCTCTAGCTTCTTGCTCTCATATTCACTCAGAAAAGCTGTTGTGCTGCTCCTAAAAAAGGTTACACGTGACAGTTGTGCTACAGCAGTCAGGGTGTTTTTTGTTTAGTGCTGTATCACTGTGGGAGGAACACGTGTATGTTGAAAGCAGTAATAAACACCAACATCCTCAGCCTCCACCCTGCTGATTTTCAAAGTGAAATCTGTGCCTGACCCACTGCCACTGAATCTGTCAGGGACCCCAGAATATTGGTTGGAAACCAAATAGATTAGGGCTTGTGGAGACTGGCCTGGCTTCTGTAGGAACCAGTACAAATAGGTGTTTCCATCACTATATAAGAGACTCTGACTTGACCTACAGGTGATGGAGACTGGTTCTCCCAGGGTGACAGGCAGAGAGAGTGGAGTCTGAGTCAATATAGCATCTCCACTGGATCCTAAAATAATTAGAAAAGTGGACAGGGTTAATTACAGGCATCATGAGACATTTTCACAATTATCTTATTGCAAGCTATATTTTTTTTAATTTTTGTTTCATCCAAAAAATATTCATTAAATACATGATGAACACACACACACACACATATCAGAATTTGTAAAACTGCATGGGGCTTTGCTCTTTCTGGAATCTTCCTCACTCTCAAAGATACATATTTCCATTCAAGAGGGCAAATATGCAGGAGTGGATATAACACACATGGGGAGCAGAGCTCAGCCCCTCCCCATCTCCTTCCTTAGCTCTAGTGTGTTCTTACTTGATACCCAAAGCATAAGCACCCCAGGAGCTGAACTGGGCACCTCATTTTGAGAGTAAGCAATGCTGGTCAGTCCAAGCAAGCTTAGAGCTCAGCTATTATGTTGTACTTACAAGGGAGCTCCTCCCTAAGGAACAATATGCAAATGTCCTGGTGGGTGCAATGGTGAGAGACAAACTGTCAGGTGAGATGGAAATAGACACCGGGAGGGTGGGGCCACTCCTGTGAGCAAATGACATTAACTGGGACCAAGCAAAGCAAGAGAAATCTAATGTGTGTTCCCTAGAAAGGGAATGCATTCATCATTCTTCCTGCTCTTGTCTGCTGCCTAATTCTTCAACCCTTTCTGGTATGTTTTACAGTTTTCTTGATAAGGATGCATTTCCATAAATATTGAGTCATTCTTACTTATTTTCTAGGTATTTGTTTACAAGTTTAGGTCTGGCCATTTTATTTTGCTTAGTATAAACTACATGTAACGTAGAGAGAAAAATAAGAAATGTATAATGTTTAGCACAGATCTACAATTCAGACAAACCATGGAATTCAGTATCAAGTTACTCAAAGGCCCCTCCTCCAGTCCATAACAGACAGTCCCAACATGTGGCATTATAGTTTGTTTGTTTCCTAGACTTGACCATCACATAAGTGGAAAAGAGAACTTTTATGTGGTTTCAGCTTCTTGTTTCTGAAATCCTATGGAGGTCTTTTCCCCTCAAAGGTTCTGCACCCTTCCTATAACTTCCTTTGGTTCTGAAAGGCTTCTTGTTCTGCCAGAGTATGTCTGCACATACCAATTTCTCTTCATTTGCAGTTAGAAAAACAATGTTATTTTTTTGCCTTCAATTTTAAGGTATGGGGTCATGAATACAGTATTCTTGGTTGGCTTTTCTTTTCTCTTGATTGTCACATAAGCCATTCTACTATATTCTAACCTCAATTTTTAATGATAAAATTAATACAGGACGTTATTGAATTTTCCTGTTCAAATAGGCATAATTTTCTTCAAGATTCTCTTTTCCTGTATAACAGCTTTTTATCTGTGTTTGCCTGATTGTGATTCAGTAGAACTCTTTAAGGCAAAAATAAATCTCACTTTATGCGTTATTTTTCAAATACTTTTAAATTATTTTTATCTTTTCCTTTATAGCTTTTTATATACAATCTTACCAGAGTAATCACTAAATTAACCAATAATTCTCTGAGGAATTGTCTGTTCATTTTTCATTGATTTTTTACTAAAAAATTATGTTAGTATATATTCATTGATTCTTCTGCCATAAACAAGTCATAACATATCTATTTAGTGCATTGTTCCATTGGGCTCTAGAATTCCCCAAACTGATATTTACATCAATGTAAATTTTTGCCTTACTTCTCCTCTACCTGTCCTTTCCCTCCTCTGTATTCTTCCTAGGCAGTTTGTATTACTGGACAAATTTGTATGTTTAAAAATTCAAACTTGCATTTGTTTCCCCTTCCTCTCTCACATGCCCATGATGGGAAATACAACTTTAACATACTTTCAACCCAAACAGACAGTCACCTCTCATCTCTCCAACCCAGGAAGTTATTAAATCTCTGTCAGAGAAACACAGAACTAAAGAGATGAGACAACAGTAAACCAAAAGATAAGAACCAATTGTGCTTCCACTTAGTCTTGGGGTGGACATCTTTCATGTAGCCTGGAGCAGAACCCTTGAGCAGTCTCTTGAAACTGTGACCTTTTCTCTGATTAGTAGGATAATAGAGCTTTGATTTCAAATCTTCACTATTCTTCTCATTTGACATGTGACAAATAATAAGCCTCATTTTCTTTTTCCTCAACACACTGCTTCCCTATTTTTGTGAATTAGCTTTGTGAATTCAGGGGACCAAACTTTGGAAACACAACAACATAGAAACTCTTTTAAGAGAAAGAAATAACTTAACAAAAAGATGAGTGATAGTGTAAACCACCAAAATCATTTTGATACATAAGCAAACATTCCAAACACATGAGCAATCCTTGGGAAAATGTGTCCTTTCTTGTGGTTAAGTGGGAAGAAGCAAACTGAAACTTCCTTCTTTGTTGTAACAGGATTGGAAGGACACAATATAGATTAGAGGGATATAATTCTTCAATCATCTTCTATGGATGTCATTTGTTATCTAGACATAACATTCTTGAATGATTTTATTCTGAATCATCTAGGACTATGGCTGAATGAGTTAGTGAGATGTAGTCTTCAGTGAGATGTTAGTGACTCTGAACTGGAACTCCACCACCATTCCTGGAAATCCTCCGTGCTAATGCTCCCTAGGTTTCACTGGAGAGACTTCAATGTCACTTGACTTGGGGCTCTAGAGATTCAGTTAGTCTTTATTGTGCTATACTTTCTGTTTACTCTTTGTTTATAAGGCATGATAAAAACAATCATCCTAAATTTTGAAAGCTGGAAGAAGGGGAAGGGAGAGATAAGAGAAGTTAATCACTTAAAAGTTAAAGGCCCAAAGAATGAAAGTTTGACAAAAGCTTTCTGAAAGTTAATTGAAATACTAAAACCTGAGTAGCCACCCACACATAAATTAGAAATCTTCAGTAACAATGAATTTATAGACTGCTAACCCCAATCAATCCCTAAACACCAAATACATTGTTTACAAACAGCCACACTTGACCGCTGTATGTACAATCTAACTTGTCTCATTTCTAGCTAATATAGAAGTATTGCAAGAACTTTTCGTGAAGGCTGACAAAAATGCTCTTGGTGTTTAGATCCAGAGAAAAATGGTCCTACTTCTATTCAGTATTTTCACTGATGGATATAGGAACTTATCCTAGGACATGATGTTTTTCTTTTGTTATGTGTCATGACTCAATAAACCATTTGATTTCACAGAGACTAAAGTTTTCACAGAGACAAAAGCTTTAAAGCTTTAACAGGCAATATCTCTTTTTCTGGCTAATGTCTTCCCTGGTCATTGTTGGGACATATTGGGCAGAAAGAAATGATGGTCAAAGAGGAAAGCTTGTCTTCAAATTCTCAGTTCCAGTTGGATCTCATCTTCTAAAATTGTTAATTTCCTGGGATCTGGGAAACACCTGCTTGATGGTCATAGAAGAAGGAGCTGCCCTGTTATCTTCTCTAAA
>NW_012267539.1:162400-163461 GCF_000151885.1 Dipodomys ordii | reverse complement strand
GTGTTCACCTGGTCCCTTTACTCTGAGATTTTGCAGTGATCTGGTGTCACATACTGTAGTAACATTATCTCAGCAGAGCTGAGGTCGCTTGGTGGAGTGAATGTTTGCTCTCATGTGACTGGGAGACCCAACACAGGAAGCAAATGGAGGTAGAATACCTTTTTCCATGTGTCTTTGGCATAAGTTAGATGTTGGATTGGACGGAATTAAGGAAACCTCTTCAAGCCAGTGATATATACAGCCATCACCCTATTTGGCTGGGGTCAAACTTCACCCCTCTTCCTTGTGTTGATGGTTGTTGCAGCTGTGATGTAGCATCATTATGGTATAGTCATCCTCACTGTCACTCTCTCTTTTGATGGTCACATTGTTTTGTTCAGTTTTGTTCGTTTTTCCTTTCCACGTGAAGCCGATTTGTCCTAAGAACGAATGTGTTGGTCAGATGTTATATACTTCGTTGGATGATTTCTACATGAGGCAGGTAAAAACAAGATGAAACAAGCAAATATACAACTGTTGTACCCAAAAGGAGAGATAGTTCCCAGGGTGGACTTCTGTGAAATTTATAATTGCAAGTGTTTAATCTCCTCATTGGGTATAGATGTGTAGGCGGTCTTAAAGATGTTTGTTTTCTTCAGCCTTTCTGATGCTTTGTATTGGAGCTAACTGACCCAGCTTACTTTCACTCTAAATAGATTCAGGTATAACTGAAGAAAGAGTAAAAGGGAAAAAATACTACTCCATCAAAGCTCTCAGATCCAGGCCTTTCAAGGATAAGATGTTTATTGAACCTATGTTGCAAGCAGTGGAGGCTATGCAATGTTCATATCTGGAGAGCTTTGGGCTTTCACATCTAAGACAGCAAAGATGTTTCTCTACTGTAAGTGACAAGAAGTTTGTGTAAAATTGTGTTGTCAGTACATTTTTCTCCTGGACATCAACTCTGTGTCTGACTGTATCCCTACTGTGTCCCAAGTGTGCAGTGAGAAAACAGTAGAAATGTGAACCTGTACCAGATTCCCAAGGGATCCCACCCCAGGAGTCTGTGGGACAGAAGTCTT
>NW_012267539.1:157448-157680 GCF_000151885.1 Dipodomys ordii | reverse complement strand
AGAAAGTTGCTTGCTGACTAGCTGAAAAGTCTGAGACTTGAACAATTCTCTGCCTCAGTCTTCAAAGGAGAATAGAGCACCAGAAGACACTGTCAGAACTGACTCTTCTGGAGAGGTTTTTGATTGTTTCTACTCATATTTCATTGGAAAGAAATCATTTTGCCACCAAATACAAAGTATTCAAGTCATCCCATGCTGAAATGTGACTTCCTAAAGGCAGATAGGTATATAA
>NW_012267539.1:151426-152519 GCF_000151885.1 Dipodomys ordii | reverse complement strand
ATGTCTATGAGCTGTCCACTCATTTCCCACTTTATCCTAAATTTTCTCTAAACCTAAAATGTCTATTTTACAGAGGAGTTTCTGTCCAGAGTACTACTTTGTCACCAATCTTTCTTTGAACATGTGATTGGTGAATTCTGTCTTACATCTATGCATGTTGAGAGGTCACACTCTTTTGCTAACCCTCACTTTGCTATTAAAAACCATTAAAACTCTCACTTTGTACTTACACGGTTCTTTTCTTCTTGTTTCTATTGTCCTACTTGGATAAAAAGAAATTGAACTTTGGTTCATAGATTTTCTCTGTGGATTGAGCCCTTTTTCATGCTTAAATGGTTTTCTACTTGATTTTTATTGTCAGAAAGGACCCACAGTTGCCTCCAGAGTACCTGGGCAATACCTGGCTGGAAAATTTCTCTTTGTTTCATTTGTGATGATATCCTCAGTATTACGTTGCACTTCAACAGTTTTTTCTACTATTTTAATCACAAACTGTTAATCATATACTTTATAAAATATGATCACAATTTTTCTTTTTTCACTGTCTGAAATAATTTTAACTTTCTTTAACATGTGAGTAATGATTTATGCTACATACATACATGCACACACACACACATACTCACACATTTTACTAAACACAAATGGCCATGGAAGTGTATTATAAGTTAATGTCTTTCCAGGTTTTAATACTTCAATCATTACGATGTTTTCCAGGTCCATCTCTTTCTCTAAATATTACAAAATATCATTTTTCTTGGTAGCATACATACATACATATGTGTATATATATATATATATATGTGGTATGCATATATGCGTATGGATATGAAGTATATTTATCATATATTTATATATGATATGAAGTAAATATTGTTATATATTATATATTATATATCATATGTATTATATATTATTTTATCATAATGTCATAAACATGTATATATATATATATTCATATATATGTATTTTTGATCCATCCATCCTTTGTGGAATATCTGTGCTGCCTCCATGACCTGGCTATAGCAAACTGTGCTACAAATTCATAAGGATATGCAGATGCCTTTTTTGTCTCTTACTGTGTAATCTTTTG
>NW_012267539.1:147378-149227 GCF_000151885.1 Dipodomys ordii | reverse complement strand
CTCTTAAGCATTCATTATTTTTGTAATTTAAAAAAGCTGTATATAAGGAAAATAAAGCAAAGAGCTTTTAATCTTAGAAATAAACTTTTCATTGAATGCTTGACCTAATCAAAACAGATCTGTATAAGATACACTCAGCACTAATTATTAATTCAGTTGTTGGAAAGTATTATTTAACAGCATGAGGCTCCTAATACAAATTTATGTCAATTTAAGGAAATTTTCTACATTAGGATATAAATCAAATTTTTGCAAACTGGGTTTTCCCTTGATTTAGGATATTATTTCAATCTTATTTCATATTAGCTACATAGAATAAAATGAGCAATAGATATTAATATTTGAAAGGTGTTTTTCTTTCAGTTTTTCATCCTTTATCTTGGTATCTTTTCTTAGTGAGCTATAGCTGCACCCATCATCATGAATTTGAGAACTTTGTTTAATTCCTTAAAGAGAAGCACCGCACATATGCTCTAAGAGCTCTCATGGTGTTACCTGTCTGATTAGTCTGTAATATATGACAAATACATTCTTTATATTCTATGTCATCCATTGAACATTATAGCCTAGCCTAAGCTACACTTAGGCTTACATTAGCCATTTGCTGAGCATCATCACCATATACAAATCCTAGTTTATACTGATGGGTGCAATATCTCATAGCATATTTTGGATGGTGATATTTAAAAAAAGAAATGGCTATAGAGTGCACTGAAGAATGTCAGTCATCCTCTTACAATTCTGTAGCTGACTGTATCAGGGCTCCTGTCCAGCATTTCAGGGAAAGATCATTCTGCACCCTCAAGCCCTGGAAAAGCAGTCCATTTCAAAATTACAACTTACTGTTTCTGCTGAGTGCCTACTACTTTGTCCAGTTATAAAAATGTAAGTTTAGTCAAACCATCACAACCTTGGTGAATGGAACCTTGGGGTCTGAAGCTGGAACAAGGCTACAGGTCCCCAGGTACCCCAAACCTCAACTCCATGGTCTGATCTCCACTACTGCCTTACTCCCCATGGCATCATAATTATTTTCTTAACTCTTACCCTTAATTTATAGCAAAAATCTCTCTCATCTGTAAATATATAGCATTTTTAAAATTCCCCAACACTTCTTTGACTCATTCCAGGTATATTTATTTTCAAGTATGAAACTATGATAATGTTACTCTTCAACTGATAACCTTTTACTTAGCAGCACTCAGTATAAACCCTTTGCATCATCCACTACCTCTTTCCTCACTAATTTCTTCAAACTCTTAGCAATATGAAACTCTTGTAAGTAAACTAGACTATATGTGCTCAAATAGTTCATGTGTTCAAATAAATGCATATTATTTTGAGGGAGGGGTCCAGTCATGTGGCCTGAACTCTGGGCCTGGGCGCTGTCCCTCAGCTCTTCAGCTCAAGGCTAGCTCTCTACCACTTGAGCCACAGTGCCACTTTCGGCTTTTTTCTTTTTACTTATGTGGTGCTGAGGAATTGAACCCAGGGCCTCATGCATGCAAGGCAAGTGCTCTACCACTGAGCCACCTTCCCAGCCCTGTGCATATTATTGTACAAGATAGGGTTTCATTTGTATTATTCGTCCGCTTGTATTTGCTCGTTAATTTATTAAGACATGTACTGGTTATCATAATTTTTTTTTATCATTTATACCTAAAAGGTCTTTCCCATCCTCCTTTCTGAGCTAACAGCTCACTTTCCCACACTTTTAGTGTAGAATTGAATTATTTCTTAATCATACTGAAATGTAAGCACTTTAAGAGTACGGTATAACCCCTGTTTGGTATAACTCTTGTTTTCACTGTATTTGATGTCGGTGTTCTGCATCTTGTATATAGACTTC
>NW_012267539.1:145150-146648 GCF_000151885.1 Dipodomys ordii | reverse complement strand
TTTTTCAATCTGCATGGCCATTACTGCTCACTTATTGCATATTGTATATTGTATTTTGGTTGTAAAGATGTGAACAGAACAAGTTAAACAATTGCCAGTTGATATACTATATAGTAAGGGGCATAAAAGGAGTGTATGAGGAAAGATTATAGTTTTTATCTACTTGGGAAATTATTTTAAGTGCATATTTATGGTTACTATTATTATTGCTTGAAAATAAAGAGAGTTAGAGAAATACAACAATAAGATTAGGTGCTGGAATTTCAGTAAATTTCCTAGCACTGCATCTAGACTTTATCACTTACTTTGTTATTTCAAGCAATTTACTTAACATCTCTGATCATTAATACCTGCATGTGTATAAAAGAAATTATTGTGCTCATTCACATGAGATGACATGTGTGTAATACTTAGTTTATTGGCCAGCACTCAATTAACATGAAATCATATCTGTCTATTTAGTTTTCATTAATATAAGTCAATATTCATGGCAAGTTTTTATTTAATACTCAAGATGAATTTGACTTTGTGCAAATAGTTATTTACATCTAAAATAAACTTTAGTATAGTAGCTCATTCACTCACTCAAGATTACCAGTAATTTTAATCTCTGACTACTACCACAATGAATTTTCTCTATAAAAATACAATATATCTTCTTGATATGTTGCATAGAAAAAATAGTTAATTTATTGCCTCTTTTTTCTACTTTTTTATTTAAATTTTGTTGTAAAAGTGATATACAGAGGGACTACAGTTACATATGTCAAGTAATGTGTATATTTCATTATGAACAATGTCAACTCCCCTCTCATTCTCTGTTTTTCCCCTGTTGACCCCACTCTTCCCCAAGCTGTACAGTTCATTTCCAACATAAATTAATTGGTTCATCTTTGTAAAATGATTTCTATATTTCCTCTTCCCCTCTTCAATAAGATAAAAGAATCACAAATAGTACAATGAAAACATCTTGTTTCCATTTTCTGGAGTTCATTTCAATACGCATCATTTTATATGATCATAGGCATATAGCTATTGAGCTCTTGTGATCCTCTCCTAAGAACATGTTCCTTTGCTCTCACTGTGTGAATGTTTATAGTGCTGTTTAATTAATCATGTCCAAGTATAATTATTTGTCTCTTACTATCCATTGAGTTTACTTTTAGATTTATAGTTATATTCTAATTATTACAAATTAGGGAAGGCATACAGCCTATTGAGAATGGCCAGTGGACACATATTCGACATTTCTGGCCATAAAAATGCAAATCAAAACAAGTTTGAGATTCCACCTCACCCCAGTTAGAAACGGTCATTATTAAGAAAACTAACAATAACAGATGCTGATAGGGATGTGACCAAAAAGCCAGGCTACTACACTGTTAGTGGGAAAGTATACTTCTGGAAAGCGGTATAGAGTTTCCTGAAAAGATTAAACATAGAGCCTTCCTATCACCCAGCAATCCAGCCCTAAGCTTTTGTCCAACTAACCACAAAC
>NW_012267539.1:135877-142055 GCF_000151885.1 Dipodomys ordii | reverse complement strand
GGTCCTGAGGAGCTGCAATGGGAGGTTTTTCTATTCTTCATAGAATGGACAAAGCAAGGATTACCATGCAGTACATAGGAAGCTCATAGTAGGTAACAAGATGAAGATTCTTATAAAAAGTACTTCTATCCATACATAAAAGAACAACATAATTGAAGACATGATGGAGAAGAGTAAAGAGAAATCATACCACTTGCGAAGGAATCCAATCTATGAGATAAAGCCCAAGAAAGAGGTCAGATAAAAGAGGTAGAATCATCCCCAGATGTCCATTGCTTAGAAGATTCAGTAGCTCAAGAGAAGGTCAGCTTCCTCAGAGCTCAGAATCAGACTGCTAAGACCTAAATCATACAATATCCTAAGAAGAATTTTTTCAGAAAGATAATAAATTTATTGACATAACACACACACACACACACACACACACACATATATATATATATAGAGAGAGAGAGAGAGAGAGAGATTACCTTTTTGTGTTTTGTTGTTAGAAATCCTCTTCTATGTTTCACTTGATCATCACTCCTGACCTTTATTCCTAGTTAGGCATCAGTTAGGTGTACATTTTGTAGGTAATATAACTGAACATGGACCACGTAAGAACCGTAGTGATACTCATACAACAAAATATCTTATGAAAAAGGTAATGGGTCTCATATCGGGCACATTGATAGTAAGCTTTCTTTTAGAACAAGGAAATATCTTAAGGAAACACATTGTAAACATCCACAGCCCAAAGACAAGTGACCCTTTAAAATAGTGACACATTCTTTAGACAATATTTTCAGACTTCAAGAAGAAAAGGAAGGAGAAAAGAAGAAAAGAAAGAAAGAAGATTGGGAATGATGTAAGGAGAGAGGGAAAGAAGAGGGATAGAGAGAAAACCATAAAGTGATTATATATAACCGCATTAATAAAATATGTGGATAAAAATGTGCAATCACTTATAAAGGCTAGGACTTCTCTACAAAGGGCCTATCTGGGCTAATGCTTAGTGGTAAAACCATCTGCCATAACCGTATATAGAGAAAGAGTAGCTAGACAGAACGACCAGAATCACAAGTGATCAAAATGTAAAAGTTGACAGGCATGATCCAGGAAGACATCAGAAATGCCCCTCCAGCCTTATCACAGTTTGATTCTACTGGAGGTAGCCATGGGAAGTACAGAACAAACTTGAACTTGCAGAGAAACAAATACTAAAACACAAATGGATGTATATTCAATTTACAGATATTGATTTTATTCTTAGCTAGATGAGAACTTTGCACTGGGTTTTGAGCAAAGATTCAATGAATTTCACACAAAGATTTGAGTAATCACTGTAGCTTCCAGAAGAGTAGAGAGAGGCAAAGGTGAAGTACAGCAATTGTGAGGCTTCATCACAGTGATTTGTGTATGCAAAATGGTGGCTCAGGCCAGAATGAGGACAGGTAAGAAGATCAGACATTTTTAAAGGCAGACACAGTCTCATTTCCAAATGTGTGATGCAAAGGAAAAAAATCACTTTTGACCTCACATACTTAAAATGTAGAAAAATAAAATGTTATCAGTGAGTTTGAGAGGATGGTGTGTGGAGTAGGTGTGAGAGTTTCACCTCAGGCATGTATAATATGAAATTATTATTAGATACTTCACTAGAAAAGTTGAATATACAGTTGAAATTCCAAGTCTTGGGTTTTAGGAGATATAACTGTACTAGGGATTGTGCTTCTTACTCATGAATTCCTAAGATATTTTTGCATAAATACACTCATTACTATAATGAAGAGGTAGAAGAGGATTGTGAATGAGATTTTTGTCTTAAATCAACATTATCACAATAGAGGTGAAAGAAAGAAATAAAAAAGGCCAGGAAAGCAAAGCTGAAAAGTAGTCCTTAGAGAAAGTATATCAAGGAGAAGATTATTTTTTGTAAGTTGTGGGGCTTGAACTCTGGGCTTGGGTGCTGTCCCTGTGTTCTTCAGCTCAAGGCCAGTGCTCTACCACTTGAGCTACAGTACCACTTCCAAGGAGGAAAATTCTTAAGTATATGATTCTGAAAGCTAATGCAAAATGAAAGGTAACATAAAATGTGTGATGAGTCAGACAGGTTTAGAAAAGGTAGAACTATTGACAACAAAAATGGCATTCTTTGCTAGAGTGAGGCTAAATACATGATCAGCATGGTTTAAGGACAGACCATGGAATTTCAAAGCTGTATTAATAACTAATAGATATTTGCTGCCTAGGGAAACTAAAGGGCAGAATGTTTGTTGATAAGAAAAATAGGATCAAGGCAAGAAAAAGTCTTATGTTTTTAAATGTGAGGAATTTCAGTATATTTATGCTGACTTAAAGTGTATTTTATTCAACATATCACAGAGATTTTTAAATAAAAATTTTTTTGGTCGGTCGTGGGGTTTGAACTCTTGGCCTGGGCACTGTCCCTTAGCTCTTCAGCTCAAGGTGAGGGCTCTACCACTTGAGCTACAGTGCCACTTCCGGTTTTCTGGTAGTTTTATTGGAGATAGGAGTCTCACGGTCTCTCCTGCCCGGGCTGGCTTTGAACTGTGATCCTCTGATCTCAGCTTCCTGAGTGGCTAGGATTACAGGCGTGAGCCACCAGCGCCCTGCCATATCACAGAGATTTAATGTTAATGAAAATACCTTTGTGTTTTTGCCATAATCATACTTTTTAAAAATGTGAACTATCAATCAGTATTTTATAAAACAGAAATATAGAAGATTTTACCCCAGCCATAATTATAGATTCTAATTTCAACTGACAGGACATTTGAGGGCTACTGGCACCCCATTTAGTATTCTAGGATTTATCAATAATTAGATAAGAGAGATGATACAATTAATATATTTGACTGTATTTGGAGGTAGAAGTCTGAAATTTCTTCAAATAGTCTTCAGTGGTAGGAGACAAAAGTTCCAGGGTGCAGGTTAGGAAAATGAAGTGTGGAGTTCAGAGAAAAATGGGATGGATATTAACTAGCTGAAAGTGCTAAGATATGAAATCACCATTAACATGAATAGAGTTTCCTCTTAAAGTCCATGTTTTACATTTATTGTTCAGCCAATGAATTTGTGTTGTTTTATTCTTGTTGTTTTTAAATTTATCTTTATTGTCAAAGTGATGTACAGTGGGGTTACAGTTACATCAGCTGTATATCTGGATTTGACAGGGCATGATTTTACTGTTTGAGTTAAAGAAAGCAAGAGAGCGCAGGAGAATTCATAGTGTGTCTTTTACCATAAACTAAAACTGGAAAAAGGAAAGGGCATTAGAAGATAACTGAGAACTTAACAAATATCAAGCTTGATGATTTTATTGAGGTTATTGATTGTTGAGCCTTGGGTTACCTAAGTAATTACAAACATAGCAAGACAGCTGATATAATCATAGTTTTCCAAAGGACATTCTTTAAAAATTGGAGCATTACTTTTAATCTTTACTCCTAGTGCCTTTTGGAGGAATTACCATTGAGATAAATTTCACAATATCATTCAGATATACAGTGCCTCCATGCTCAGCTGCATGAAGTCTAGTGTGAAGTTTAGTGTGAAGTCTCAAGAAGTCTAGTGTGACTCTAACCTCTTTTTATTCATTTATAATATAATGTAACTAATTTCATTGTATGTATTCCAATATCGCAGTTGATTCAGAAACCTTATATGGTAAGAGTAAAGCCAACTATTTTAATCTTTCCTTAAAGTGAATTGTTAAAAACAAAACACACAAAAGAAAGATAAATAAAAAGAAAATGAAAAGTCTGAGTTATTCTTTCCGTTACAGCCACATAATTGTTTAGCTTTATCAAAAAGAATACCAATATCATGACTGAAATACAGGCTTTCTTTCCAAGAAAGATATGGAACACATTGTTAGAAGAAGAAAAGACCTAAGCAAAATCCTTGCCGAACTGATTTTCCCACTTATGCAAGGAGTTAAAAAAACATAAAAACAAAAGCCTTGTTGTAGCTTTGTGAAATATTAGGCAGAAAGATGAAGTTAAACAAGCCCAGCTGTACCAATGTCATCACATATTTCCATAAAAACTGCAAGCATATATACCTATAAAAAGGTATTTTTAACTCTACACACATAGTGACTATAAAATATCACAATTTTAAGATAATATTTTAGCAGGATTTTAAAGATTATATAACCCCAGTCCAATAGCATGACACAAAGTTTATAATTCTGTAGAACAATGTTACTTTCATATCATTTAAATGAAAATAAAACCATAATAAACTGTTAAATCATAAACTTCATCTGTGGGATAATTCACTGATAATACTTACATGAAATTACTTACGGCAAGTTTTCTATGTCATTGGTAATTTTTGTTTTTGTCTGTTGTAGGGTTTGAACTCTGGCCTTGGGTGGCATCCCTCCGCAGTTCAGCTCAAGGTGAGCACTCTACCACTTGAGCCAGAGCACCACTTCTGGCTTTCTGGGGTTAAAATGGAGATAAGTGTAGCTAGCTTCAGTTTTCTGCATGTGGGTAGCCACTTCTGTAAATCACCATTTGTTGAAAAGCTTGCTTTTCTTCTGTCCTGTACTTTTGGCTCTCATCAAATATGAAGTGGTTATAGGTCTATGGATTTATTTTTGGGTCTTCTTTTCAATTCCATTGGTCCACAAGCATATTCTTGTCATGCAACATAGGCTGCATGTTTTCCCTCATTTATGGTAACTAGAGTATGCCTATAAATCTACAAGTAAACATACTAGATAATAAAAGACAAAAGAAAATACACTTGTTCATGATAAAGTATACAGCACTCTAAACATTCCTTCAGTGAAACCAAAGGAGGATATTCTTATGCTATGTGCCTTTGATGTTTATCAAAACAATCCAAGAATGGAAATGAGTTATTTTTTGGTGTATTTTGCTTTTTTTGTTTGTTTTCTCCTCTGTCGCTGTTTTTGTTTTCTGTTACTTCTGTCTTGTATGTAAGTTTTTTTCTGTTTGAGGGAGGGTAAGAGTAAGCACACAAAGTATGTACAAATGCAGCAGTGATATTCACTAGACACTATGTTGAAACATACAACTTATGGGGAAGTGGAGGGAAAAACTGGGAGAAAACATGGGAAGAGGTGACACTGTTCTAAAAGAAATGTGCTCATTTTCTGACTTAAGTAACTTTAATTCTTCTGTAAATAAACTTTTACAATAACAATAAAATATATATTTAAAAAAGAAACGTCAGAGACTCAGAAAAAAATATAAAAAGCACATTTAATGATAAAGGCAAGAAGAGGAGCTGGGGAAAGGGAGAGTGGTGTGTGCCTAGTATCTAGGTACAACATAGGAGCATGTGAAAATGTCATAATGAATCCTATCAGAAAAATCATAGAGAAAAATAATAAAGTTAGAGGCATTGGGGATAGAAAAATCGAATTGAGAATATAATCAACATACACTGTATGTAGGTAATTATGTAGGAAAATATTGAAATGAAATCCATTATGTTCTATAATTAAAATATGCTAATATGATGAGATGAAAAACTATTACAAAATAAATAATGATGCATTATATTCTAAAGCATATAGTGGAATACAACTCTAATTTGTTTCCATGAAAGACAATGTGGAGCACTCTAGCTGACAGGTTGCATTCAATTTTCATTTTCACCAAGAAGAAGAAGGAGGAGTAGGAGGAAGAGGAGAAGGAGGAGGAGGGAAAACAGGAAGAGGGAGAGGAGAAGGAGGAGGAGGTGGGGAGGAGGAGGGGGGAGAGGAGAAAGGGGGAATGGAGGAGAAGGAGAAGAAGAAGAAGAAAGGATAAAAGCCAACAAAAGCCAAGTGTCAGTCTTACAAAGCTTTTGTTACTCAATTTCTTAACTCATTTCTCCTCAAATATGTAATGATAGCAAAATAAATGTTAGGTAATTTATAGTATTCATTGCAAATTTATAAAATAGATTTCATTGCTGATCATGTGAAGATTGTGTAGACCTGTGTGTGCATGTCTTTGAATTCATTTTTCCTTGCGTGCATGAATAATAGAAATGATTTTCTCAAAAATTAGCAAATTATTTTCTCAAAATGAAGTTGGATGTACTATTTAGTCTTTTTGCTTAAATAAGCCGTTTACTAAGTCAGGGTTTATAAGGTAAAGGGCATGTTGCCCAAAATCAGGTATATGGGAGAGACAAGAAACAAAAAAATGGG
>NW_012267539.1:102778-134777 GCF_000151885.1 Dipodomys ordii | reverse complement strand
AACCCAGGGCCTCAGGCATGCAAGGCAAGCACTCTACTACTGAGCCACCTTCCCAGACCCTTTCCTATGGATTGACACCATGGAAATCAAGAATTTGGAGTGAATAAAGGTAGCAAATGGCAGGAGGGAGGAAGTGGAGGAAATGGACTGAACCACTTCCTTTATATAAAAACTAACTGTGAAGACTTGTACATATGAAACCGCATATTTACAACCAAAAAATGTAACTGGTAGGTATTCTGTTCACTTAACTCATCAAGTACAAGCCTAATATAAACAATATACTGTTTAAGAAATAAAATTCTGCACACTTTTATTTATGGAGTTTCCTATTTGCTGAATATTATAATTGAGTATGCCCTAATTTTGGATCCTTATATAATTTCTATTAGGTACTCTTTCATGGAAAAACCATAATTACATGAAATTACTTAATGCAATTAAATTCCTTATCTAGGTGAGGTGAATAATATTCAAATCTTGCAATTTTTTGTTCAATATGCCCATTCAATTTGTAGAGCAATATGTGGAAATATAGGAGTACCTATGTGTATTCTCATCATTTTATTATTCAAAGTACTCAGAAAGGTTATTAAAGAGAGAAAAATTCCAATCTAAGGTGTTAATCAATTATATTAAAGATAAATGACTATAAGTGTTTTATTAGAGAACAGATATTCTCAATTAATTGGACAACAAGGAAATGTTTGTTAAAATCTTGTTTAATTTTTGCTTCTGATTTCAAACACAGAATTTTAATTTTAAGCACTGAATACCACCTGGAAGTCCTATTATAGTGTATATTTACTAATAAATCATTTCTACATAAACAAGCTTTCATTCTGTGGTGGTAATTGCTATTTGTTTTCAGTATTTTTCTCAATGTAACACCTTTCTCAATCAGGTAAATATTCATGATTTTCTAAGCTAGAGGGTGATGCAAGTGTCTTTAAGGTGGAAGTAGTTTATATCATTGATCAGCTAACAGGAAAAAAAATAGTCACTATGCTGCATTTTACTTACTATAATATTTTCAAATGAAAAAGGAGTCATAGTCAAATCAAAGCTCTGTTAGGTTTCAATCCCTCATACATAGCATGCAAGAGTTGCTGTTTTTCATGAAACATAGACTATATAAAAATGTTGAAAATCTCACTGTGGAGCTAAACACAGTCCAAAATATGCATTCCAAACTCTCAAAGTAACATACATGATGAATTAATTCATAATAACTGTACAATCACACAACTTCAAGAAAAGCTAAAGACAATGCACAGTTCTATTTGTAAACATTTCTATGTGTAAAATAGCAGTAATTGGCTAGAAATTTTGGTTAAACATTTAAGGTAATCAGAATTATTTATGTATTAGTATATTCTATACAGATCTTTTGTTTCAGATGCTAGGTAATGAAATTGAAATTCAAATCTAATATACATACATTGTTAAAATAAAATATTCTTCACCAGACTGTTCTACACTTTCTCGTTAGTATTCAAAGCTTCCAACAGGACCTGCTTTAATTTCTTGTCATTATTTTCTTTTTGGGTACTGTTAATTAGAGTGACCCACACACTTACTCACACCTTCCTTCTGTCCATGAAAACCTATCCTTCCACAGCTTCACAGTGTTCTGCTCTTTAATAACCCATGAAATGTATTGTACTATTGTTAAATCTCCCTTTTCTTCTCTTTTCTCCATCTAATCCACCTAAACAATCTCATATGTGCATGTGTGTGAATGTGATATATATACCATATTTTTGCATATATACATATTTACATATATGTACATGTATGTACAAATTTATACACATATACGTACATGTTTATGTTTGCAATGTATATGTTGATCTTTTGGGTGTAGAATCCACATATGCAAGACAACCTGTGACTTATGGAAATTCATTTACTTTGCTTAACGTGATGATTTTCAGAAACATTCATTTTCATGCATTTTGAAACCACATATAAAAAAAATCCATCATTATTTTGAGTGAAGTTATACTTCCATTTTACTATTATATTTGTCTAATATGAAAATCAATAGAAGTTGTATATATGAAGCATTATAGATAATTTTTAAATTTCTTCATAAAAGAATCTACAAAAGAAGAACTTAGTGTCAAATACACTCATGTAACTTGTTTTTTTATGTTGTGCTTTTCTATGTTGCTTAAACTATTAAAATTAGGATACATTCACTATTTCCACCAAGTTGTCCTTATATCTAAATCTAAGTGCATTTCAATTCAACATTTTTTGATGTTGTTGAAAGGTGGTCATATAAATAAACAGTTTGCAAAGAATATATACTTAGGTAGTAACTGCATACTAGTTGTTTAAATTAAGTTACCCCTTTTTTTTATTTTTTTGGTCATGGGGCTTGAACTCTGGGCCTAGCCACTGTCCCTCAGCTATTCATTTCAAAACTAGGGCTCTACCTTTTGAGCCACAGCCTACTTCTGGTTTTCTGGTGGTTGATTGGAGATAAGAGTCTCACAGACTTTCCTGCCTGTGCTAGCTTTGAACTTCAATCCTCAGATCTCAGCTTCCTGAATATCTAGTATTACAATCCTGAGTCACCAGCACCTGGTATGTCACTCATTCTTTTTATCAAAATAATTAGTTTATAATCACAAAATTTTGGAGAACATTGCAAAATCTGAGACCACATTAATCTTTTTCATTCAAAGACATATGATTGGATTCAATCATTGACTATTTTGTGAGAATGGAATATTTCTTCCTTCAAAATTCAAATATTTCAGAAATTTTGCATTTTTGACTTCTGTCTAATTGGCAGTGGATAATTTCTGGTTCAATATTGGCATCTGAATATGTGCTAATGCACATGCATGAATGGTAATAATCTTTTACAACAGAATAGTTTCCAGAATGATCGGAAAAAGCAATAAAATTCTAATTTAATTTCAAAAATATCATTTGCTTTGGTACATTTCAATGATATAATCTATGATTCATCTTATGCCATGCCAGCAACACCTTCCTATAAAGTACATCATCAGTTTTTTTCCAAGATACTCAGGTCTTCTGAATCAAAAGGTTTTATGATAGGTGGAATTTGTGGACAAGTCAAAATTAAGTGTTTAAAAATACTGCAACATATATTTGCTTGATTTATGATACAATGCAAGACAAACAAGGGTTATTATATCAAGTTAATTATGTTTGAAATACACATTAATCATTTACAAAGTAAAATATGCTCAGGAACATACAAATGATGGTAAGACCTAGCAATATTGGAATTCAAAACTACAATAGTTCTTCCTGGTAGTTTTGTAGATTCATTACCTCATAGAAAACGAATTTTATATGTAATCCTCCAGATGAGAAAATGATCCTATGCCACACAGTGTTTTATAGATTTATATGGAAAACAATCTGTAACCATATGCACACCAGTAATGAGAAAGTGAACTTTTGAATTTGTACAGCTTGCCATTAGGCACCCAGCTGTATAACATACTTGATTTTTCCTACCAGTGTTTTTACCTAATGCTACCTAAGTTTTTGACAGTGATGGTGATTAATAGTGATTAACTTTAATGAGAAATTAAATTGCTAGACATAAACAGTAAATTTTAATTGGCAACAGAAAGACTAATATATGTTTTAGTGGGTTTTAACAAAAATGGAATATTATTTTTCTATTATTCAGCATTGTAGAATAAAATGTGACAAAATCACATGTTTAATTTCATATATGACACTTCATTTCTTTAATTTTTCTTTTATAAGCATAGATATCAATAAATATTAAAAAATGTTACTATCTTGCCTAATCAGACCTAAGTATATGTTTCCAAAAATCATTTTGTAACAGTTTAATATATTTATAAGATAAAAAACCCTTAGGTTTAATATAAGATAAACAATCTACGTTTTTATTCCTCCCCTCTCTCATATTTCTATCTTCTTCTATTTTCCTTTTTTCATATCTCTTCTCTACTTCTCACATCTACTCTTAACCTTCAAAGTGAACAATTTAAAGCATATCTAATTAAGGGCTATACATACCTAAATGCTGCAATGAAAAGATTTATTTGTGGTATATTATTTTTTCATTCCAACTTTGTTATTTTGAGATAAGATACATAGGATATTGAGATCCTTCTACTTCTACTTCCTGAGTGATGACATTATATGTTTACAAAACCATGCTGTTTTGATACTCTTCCTGTTAATAATAAGATGAAATCTGGACATGCATAATTTCTTCTGCTTGGATCCCACATTTCTTAAGAATAGAGTGTTTACTTGGCTTAATATAGATGCAAATTGGAATTGTTCCAGAGATACAAACTTCTAAAAACTCTTCAAATAAAGCTGAACGCACACACTCCATTCAGATTCTTCAACTTACTTTTAGAAAATTAATTCCAATTAGGAGATAAAAACTATTATACATTTATAGATTGCTTTTCATATTTACCATAAAAATAGTATGTTCAATTAAGACTAAATGGCACACATGATATCATACTTTGGAATCGATGATATTATCCTTATTTTAATATTTTATAATTGAAAATTATTAAGATTATGAACTACTGTATCATATTATTTAATTTAATCTATTATCACAGAAATAATCCACTACATTTTCCAACTTTCTCAAGAAAAACATACTTTATTATTGCTTTTTCCTCCTTGGGTATCCCTTCAGCAAATTTGTAAGATTCAGCTATTCCCAGGTCTCATATGTGTCCAGTCTTCCACAAGAGAATAAGCTCCACAACCAAGACGAGTGGCAGAGTCATGGACAAGTCTTCCCAAAGATGGGACAATCTGAATTGATCCCATCTTTGGAAGACAATATCCAACTGACCCAGAAGAGGCTGAACATAAATGTAGTATTGTTTAAGGACAATAATATTTGTATTGGGCTCTGCACAGTGACAGACTCTAAGTAGATTTTTAACAATTCAGTAAAAGAACTCCTAATGACATATGATGTCTAAAGATAAAATAAGCTACCATATGAAAATGGAATACACATCTGATAAAGTATGAAGAAACTTAACAGTCACAATAGAAGATTGTCCTTGCCTAATTTTACTAGGTAGGATTCCATACAACCCCTTCCCAGATTCATCTAACTCATGGCAGAAAATGATTAAGTAAAGTGTCAAGTGCTTTGCCTGTAAAAATGTCTTTAGAGAAGTTTTCATTCTGCCTAAGGTATCTGGTAGAAAGTTCATAGTTGAGCTCATGCTTATTCTTTCTATATAAGCAATATTATAACTATATAATTAAATTATTTCTTTTCTTAAATTGCATAGGGAGTGTCCAAAAATACTCAGAAAGGAGAGAACCAACATAATGATACTTATTATACCAAGTCCCACCCAATCTGAAAAAGCTTTGTAATTACCTTTTATTATATTTTACTATAAACAGGAGACAGTTTTGTTTTAATACCAGACTAGCAACCACTTTGGGTCCTAAGATTTGGTTGCTACATTATTTTTAATTGTGCATAATGAAAACAGGATAATAGAATATAGTGTGGATTAAGAATGACGAAAAAGTCTTGTTGGAGCTTATATATTTATATGGAGCTTTGATAAGACACAATTTGAATATAAAGAACAAAGTTCCTATTTACCTATATAAATATTAAACATATTAAAAATCTATGTCAGCTATAGTTCAGGTTCAAGCTCCAAGTTACTCCAGAGGCTAACAGGGGTAGAATTGGGAATCAAAAACACCTTGTGCAGAAATGTCTTCCAGATTCCATCTTCAATGAATCATCAAATTGCCAGGCTGCAATCATCACTTCCATATTCCTGCCCCAGCCAAAAACAAGAAAGGCAGACAAGCCAGTATGAGGTACAGATTCTTTTGTCAGCTCTAGTCTCCACAAAAAATTCAATTTCAAGGTGTAATCTTTCAAATAGGCAAACTATATTTCAATAATTTTCATTCTGTTTGCAATTTTGTATTAAATAGAAAAGAGAGGAGACATTGCATATGAATCTATTTGACATATGCCAGCTAGATTGAATCTTATTTGTACTCAAATGAAATGTGAAAGAAAAAGAATGTGTAAGAAAATGTGTAAGAAAACGAAATACTACCATAAACTAAATCTATATAAATTTATACTTTTAAAATTATGCTTAAGGTGCTTTACATATAATATTTTCATGCTCGTACTCAAAACCTGGTCATGCTCAAATGGAAAAGTATATTAAGCATGCCTAGTTCAATGCTATCAGCACATATAAGGTAAGAAAGAAAAATATGTGCAGGGAATGACAGTTTACCAGTGTATTCTTTTGTAGGCAATAGTATTTTGTGGCATATGATCATTGAAAGATCTTCAATCAACTTGTAAAGGTAATACTCCAAGAAGTTAAGTCTTTCTATTCATATTACTTCAAATGAAAGTTTCTCTAACCTTTAACTATATGGGGTAGTGTTATAACCAGCTGTTCTTCATTTCCAATGAGACTCTAGACAACATAGAAGTGCTTTTAATTCACAGCAGGATTTGTTTAGTTTGTACAACAGGGAGACACAATTGACAGGAATTCATAGCATATTCTAGAAGAGATTATCAAGGGAAATACATGGAATCTATTCCACTCAGTCAGTACAAAAGAATTAGTTTAATTCTTCAACTATTCTTAAGACCATGACAAGCAGGTCAAGGAGGTAAGCAAGGCCATCCTAGAGTAGTGTCACCATGACATGATAGGAGAAAATGTTCTGTATCCTCTTTCACTTTTCCACATCCATCACTCCCTTTAATACCAACACTTTTACCTTCAATACATCAATAAAAACTTCAGTGTGAATGGGCCATCTTTGTGCTTTGTTATGAGCAACTGACAAGTAAGGCCGATTTTGATATGGAAGGTAGAGATAAAGTGGTGGCAATTTTATTGAAATAATGTATCTTATATTTTATCTTTAATACTGAAATATGCCTGTCACATACAGTCTCATTCGAATGTTTTATTTTGTGGAAATGCATGATACATATGTTAATGCCCCTCTTTTACCCTCTTATTTTCACAAAGTAAATAATGTGTATCAAAGTGTTTTGTGCATTCAGTAAGCATTGTATCCTGTTTGAGAAAAAAATATTTGACTCAGTTGAAGTTAAGATTGCAAAATAAGCACACACACACAAAATCACTTAGAAAATTTCTATTTTTATATATACATTAGGTTATGTTGTCATAAGTAATAGAATATGCCCAATCAGGAAATTAAATTTTGCTTTCTTTGTAGTTGTTTTACTACATGCAATTTTTGTGTTAGTTGTTTGGGTTGATTTGTTTTGGGGAAGGAGAGGAAACTATCTAAAATAAATTCCCCTAGTCTTGTGTACAGGCTTTTTGGCAATATCTTTGTTGTTTATAAAGATACAGATTCTATATCCTAGTTTTCTGAATCTGGATTGAATGTATGACCTCAATTGATCAACTGACTGGTGCATAAGATGACACTTAGAGATTTCAGTAGATGAATCCAGAAGCCCTGAGACTTTTTTTGCCTTTTAAACTGCAGGCATGAGACCACAATGGAATGAAGTGAAATCACTGGAAGATGAAGAGCCACATAAAACAACTGCAAAGCCACAGTGTCAATAGAACACCCAGTATCTACATGAAGCCACTCAGAAGAGCAACTCCTCTGAGCTCAGCTCAAGTTTCTAATCCACCTTGGACTTTGCAAGCAAAACGGTGTTGTACTAATACATTGTGTTTTGATGTGATTTCTTAAGTAGAAGTAAAACAGTCAGTCATTGATAGCATGATCCTATTACCTATCTGCCTACTTATGATTTACGGCCAAATGATATAATGTGCATATTTTAATCAGGCTTTTTATAAAGACAGAATTGATAGTCTGTGTATCGTTATCATCTAAAACTCATCTATCTATCTGTCTATCTATCTATCATAGATATATCATTTTACATCATTTAAATATGCTCTACAACCCAACTATTCATTACATATATATACATATACATATATGTATACATATGTATATGACAATGATTAGATTCACTGTTCAATGTTCACAAGCATACAAAAATAATTTTAATAATATTCTCCTCCAATTTCCCTCCCTGTACCTATACCACAGACATTACATGTTTTATATTCCTGTCATTTTTAAAGTGTAGGTTAAAAAATATTTATTTTTTAATTTTATTTTTAAGTAGTTGTACAAAGAGGTAACAATCAGTCATATTCAGAGTACAATATATCTTGATCATGATCAATCCTTCCATAGTTCTCATTCATTATTCTCATCTCTACCATCAAATTATATAGTTCAATTTTTAAATAATGTACAACAAATATAATAACTTCCTTTGCTCAACTTTATTTCAAGGAATATAAATACATTTTGTATTTCTGGAAAATAATACCAGAAAAATACAGCAATTGAAGAATTGTAGTATAACTATTTGTGAAGCAGGAATTTGATACAATTTTACACTTTGTAGTTTAGGTATGAAAGTTAAAATACAAATGTTTCAGAAACACAGTATTTACCCCATAAATTCTTTCATCAACTATTTTGGAACAATTTTCTGTAATGTCAAGAATTATATTTCATATATATTTGAAATGTATAAAGTGATAAATTGCTTTTGATTTCAAACTTTTATCAATTTTTCATGTTATATAATATAATTTTTAAACAGCATCTCAAGTAAAGCAGATGATAGAGAAGTTTTTTCTTTTTTTAGTACAATATCTAAGAAATCTATTTTCCCAGAAATATGATTAAAAGGAATATTAAGTTCCCTCCCTTCCTTCATAATTATTGATTTTCACTACACAAATTTATCAAAGTTATCTCTTGCAAATTTTTCTTTTAACTATTTGAAGCTATAAAAGTCTTTAAAATAGAAAAAAATAAATCTATTTGAATTATTACATATAAATACTTATTTGAAATTCATATTTGATTAAGGGACTACTGATAGGTTTATATTGTCATTGTCTTTACACATGTACACACATTACATTGGAAAAATCTTCATCTTTTATTTTTATTATGTACAAAAAGTTAGAAAGCAAATTTTAAAATGTGTGTAATTATGACAGTAACTGTGGTAGAGATATGCTACAGAAAATAACCATTTCTAATACTCGAAATTAAAATAATACAAAATGTGGCATTAAGTCTCCTTTCTGCTATAATTATTTGTAATATGGTGTGTTCACAATTGCAGCACATAATTTATTTTTAAATAATTACGCTATTTGTTCAAGAAATATATATGTTATAAAATAGTTATGTGTCTTATTTCAAATGCTCAAATAATTTGACTTCATCAAATTTCAAAGACAAAATTTAATTATGTAATTTCAGTCCTCAGGGTTTTTTTCAGATATTGAAGGAAAATATATTGTCTAATAACAAGTCTCTTTACAGCTACACACGTTTTGGACAGCATGATTGAGTATGATTTTTTTTCTCTTTTTCCATACCTTGAGAAATAACCTTTATAATCTTTGGTTTTGAGATAATGAGGTATTTCTGCCAAACAGACACTGATGCCGGCCTGCTCTCCATGTGCGCTCTGCTCTCAGCTCTCACTGATCCTCATGACATCCGGAATCAAGTCTGAAGTAAGGGTTTAGCATTTTTTTTTCAGCATTGATTAGAAAATGAGCAAAGACGTTACCACCAAATTACAGCCTGACTATATGCACTGATAAATACGCAAAGACAGAAGGAAAGAGCGGCTCTATACAGATTAATGTCACATTTGTGAATTCAATTATAGAAAAATTATTTGACATATGTGTCTTATGTGCATAATAAATTAGGGAACAAAATGTCAACCTAAGGAAGGAATGTTATTAAAAAAACAGGTATCAAAATGGAAGCATGCATGGGCTGGCCTATACAATGTTAATACTTTAGTGCTCCATACAAACTTTTAGATTAAAATAAATAAATAAATAAGCTTTCTCAACACAAGACTTCATTAATTTCTTCCTTAAAATTGTGTTGTTTTATTAAATAATTCAATTTCAAAGTTTCCAGAAAACAGTCAATCTGTAATCATTCAATATGTATGAATAATGATGAAAATTAAATGTGAATATTCATTTTAATTTTATCAATGAATCTTTTGAAATGGGTACTCATAAATCTTAATGACACTTAATGCAAGAATATGCCTACTTATCAAAGTCCATGTACATAATTCCATGGCAATTTATAATATGTTTTTATTACCAACTACTATGAAACTAACAAATTCTAAAAATTTACAGTAAAAAGAATGATTATTTTCAAAAAATAATATTATTTCTGGCATCAAACTCTTAACATTGCAATAGTAAATATGATGCATTAATAAAATACATAGAAAATAGAATTAGTTATAATTCAACTATGGTATCTCACATATAATAAGCCTATCATCCTATTTGTTTTAACTTCACATTTAATCAATTCTTTCAGGTTTAAGACTTTTTTTAGTATAAACTATAAATCTATGCTGATGTCTTCCCATTATCTTATTCATTATGATGAAATCTTGTATTTCTTCATTGTGCAGATTTTGTTAGCATGTTTAATACCCTTCTGTATTACTAATACTTCATTATATCTACAGTTTAACTAAAGCTCTTGAGGTGAGGTCAGACATTCATTTAATTATTTGTAAGTAATAAGTGTTTATGCTAAAAGTAAGTACATTTTTAAAGTATGATTTAGAACACATCTAAAATGGACTTATGTGATTCTAGAAAAGTTATGAGGAAAATAAAAGCAGGATAAAATCTAAAATATCCCAAACAGAGCAATATTAGCATGAAAAGAAGGACACAAAGTAGAGATAATATAAATGAACACCATATATGTTTGCAAGCCTTGACTGTTATAACAAACAAATGTATACATGGGATGAAATATATCACAAAAGCTAGGCAGCCTTGTCATCAAGTTCTGTGTGAAAACAAATTATATATACTTTGTCTCTTCAAATTTTTTGTTGACCTGGGATTGCTTCAATTGTATAGATAAGTTCAGTGAAATTATTTCTATCCTGAAATAAATGCACTGAAGTTTATGATATATTTATAAAATCATGTAAGCCATCCATCTGTGAGCCCACATACAGCATAAAATACATGAACTAATGATTTGATTGTTCATATTTCAGTGGAAACCACAATTATCTGATGTATAAAACAAGTTGTATGTCAGGCTTATAAAGATAGCAATCCTTAAAACTTTTGGTTTTACAAGTTTTCGCTCATTTAGAATTATTTGGACTTCATTGGTGCATCTGTTATATACAGCAGATTTTCTAAGCAAGGCTCATCCACACCCTGTTCTTCTCAGCTTCCAAAATCTGATTATTTTTCTCCTCCATTCTGCAAAGCTGTACTGCAGATAAGAAATGTTTCATGATCTATTTAAAATAATAAAATCAATTAGAATTTTATTTCTTAGGGAAATCATCATGAAAGCTTATGTCTTGTACTTGAACTAACAATAAAATATGTTCCACACTGATTTAAGGTGGAAGCAGTGATGAATACATTTTAACTAAATAAAAAACAAAAGTCAATACGTTTTATTTTTATTTATTTAAAAATACCTGGCAACTTAATCTTACATATAAAACAGATTAATTAAACATTTAGTTACTACTTTTAAAGTAATATTTTGGGCTTTTGTTGTGTATTAATACTGTCCTTCATAAGAGATATACTAGAGCAGGAAGTCTAAGTTTTGGAAATGGTTACTACTGAGATTCATTACAGGGTCCAAGAATGCTATCTGTGGAAGATTTTTACCATAATTTAGACATACTTAGCTTACATCCAAAGGATAAATTACTACTCTGCCAGATATTTTTCTGTGCTTGAAACTGAGCTTTTTCTTTATCGGCTCACTGAAATATTCTTTTAGAAAATCTGCTTAGAGTTTGTGGGAGTGTTTTAAAACTAAAAATTCATTAAATCTCATATGTTAATTTCCTTAGTGTTACCTCTGTGCCAGAGAAATGGTCCCTTAATTGAGTGCATTTTGAAGTTGATAGTTCTAGACAAATAGAGAAGATGCAATCCAAAACTTCTTTCAGTGATTTTTGTGGTTTGTTCAAATGCACTGAAGCCTCATGGTTTCTACAAGAAATAGCTAATGGCTCTTCATTAGCAGCTCCCTTTCAGGGTCATAGTATTAGAACTCTGGACTGCTGTTGGCTCATTGTGTTCTTTGAGAAACAGAAAAACATATGTATATTTCATCCAGTTACAGGATGTGTGCAGGGGATTTTCCTGGGGAAAGGAAAAATGTGTTGAGGGAAAAGCCTGAGAAAGGTAGAGTTTGAGTGGACAGATGGAGTTGGGGATGGAGTTTCAGATCTGAGAACACTGATAAGGAGAGAAACAAACAGGAAACTCTGCATCTGTCAATCTAGTCATCCTAGGTGCCAGTGCCCACAGCCCACAGATGATCTTTTAAAGAAGAGAAGTAGATGGAAAGGGTGAATCAAGATCACCTGCCCCTGGAACTCTCTCATGACAGAGTCATATGCTGGATGTACCTGGAAAGATTCTTGATCAAATTTTGACTACTTAACATAATGTGCAGACAAGTGGCAACTGGACATGTTTCTTAGTTCATGTGAGTCTTATGTTTTACATCTTTAAGACAAGTACAGCTAGCTACTCAGTTTTCCTGATTCACAACTAAGATTTTATTACTGGAATATGAGTTGAATTACTGTATGCAATGCTTATCCAGTTGTACAGCCATGCAGATGTATGGTTTGACCCTTTCCTCCATCTCCAGCTTATGCCATTCTAATTTGGATGTGTGGTGTACTCCAAAGTCACATGTATGAAAAGCTTGACCCCCTTCTCTTGGTACTATTGAGAAGAGGTAGAACCTGGAAGAACAGGGCACATTGGGAAGAATTAGGTCACTGGACATGTCCCTAGAAGAGATATTGGGACTCAAGTGGCAGGCTATCCCTTGGCTGCCAGTCCTCAGGAGGAGAATGGCACTGTTCTATCCTTTTCTTCTTACCATGATGCAATAAGGACATGTGATTGTGTAGTACAATCTCTGATACCAGGTAAAAAATAGAGCTTTCCTCCTGCAATGTTGATTTCTGGGTATTGTGTTGCTTCAAGTGAAATCTATCCAACCAACATAGTCTCAGTATCACCTTCAGTGAAAATAGGAAGACTGAAGCTGAATGTAGAAAGCAACAGATAACCTGAAATAACTCAGAGGAAAAATCCTCACTCTAAGTGAGTGGAAATAGAGAAATGCATATGCTATTGGCTATACAAAGCAACATTTCATCCATTACTAATAAACATACTTAGGCATGAACCATAAAATTTTGTTGAGACAACAACATTTATGGGGGAAAAGTAAAGAGGATTTTATTTTAAAAATAAGTTGATCTGAGAAGTACAAGTCATTATGTCAAAAATGAACTTTACAATTTTGGTGGGGGTGGAGCAGGAAGGATTGGGTGGGGGGGTAGGGAAGGATGGGAAGGGATGGAAAAGGGAAACAAAGGAGGAGGTTACAATGCTTGATAAGAAATGTACTCATTATCTTGCCCATGTAATTGTAAACCCTCTGAACAGTATTTTCACAATAAAAAAAGAAAAAAAAAGAAAATGAAACAAATTACAACGAAGAAGAAATAGATTTTTTTGGTCGGTCATGGGGCTTGAACTCTGCTCTCAGGCACTGTTTTTGTGCTCTTAAGCTCAAGGCGAGCACTCTACCACTTCAGCCACAGTGGCACTTCTGGTTTTCTAGTGGTTTATTGGAGATAACAGTCTCACCTACTTTTCTACCCAGGCTGGCTTTGAACCATGGTCCTAAGTTACCTGGACTTTTCATAATGCAATCTCACCTATGATTGCAGGAAGAAAGTAGAATGAAAGGGACATGAGGACTATTGAAGAATGGCCAGAGAAATGCAGTGTTGCTTCAGAAGTTGGAAAGACAGGAAAAGAGATTCTTTCTGAGAGCTTCCTGAAATGAATTCACACTGCTCAGTTTTGGGGGTCCACATTTCTGATGCAAATGTGATCCAAGTGTGTCCCAATGTTGCTTCTGACTAGAGTAACATAACAAATCTGTGTTACTTTAAACCAGTATTTGTGAAAAATCATATACTGATAAGAATAATATATTAACTATAAATGATAAAAGTAGATAGCCATAAAATAGAAAAGGAAAACTCAGTCAGTGAAATCAAGATACCAATGAAACTTGATTTCACTGGTATGAAAGTTAGTCTTCAATTAAATAAATAAAACAACTCATAAATTTCATCTGAAAACTTTTTCCTTTCTAAATTGCCAAGAGCAGTATAAAAATGTTCTCATAAAAATTTAAGAAATACACAATTTTTTAGGATTACTTTTTTGTTGACTCCACATTTTTGCTTATTTCTTCAACGATATAGATTCTTTTTGAAAATAAGAAATGTATTTCAAGCCGGGCATCGTTGGCTCACACCTGTAATCCTAGTTACTCAGGAGGCTCAGATATGAGAATCATGGTTCAAAGCCAGCCTGGGCAGGAAAGTCCATGAGACTCTTATCTCTGATAGAAACCACTAGAAAACCGGAAGTGGTGCTGTGGCTCAAGTGGTAGAGCATTTACCTTGAGCTGAAGAGCTGAGGGACAATGCCCAGAGTTCAAGCCCCACAACCCACAAAAAAAATGTATTTCACATCTAACTATCTGAAGTTTTCTCGATGGGTAATATTTTAGAGAATCATATGTCTTTCTTCTCCTTTGTTATTTACGGTGTAGACATTTCTCCAGTGTAGAATATTTCCAGTAAGTTAGTAAACACTGCCACAACTTGTCTGTGTGATCTGATTAATACTTCTTTAAGAACTTTAGTTCTTTTAATAAAGGGCATTGGTAAAGACCATTGATAGTGATATTATGTCCAAAGAACTTTACTTTGTATGACTCTTAATGTCCTTAAGAGATGAGAAAGAAGAAGAAGAAGAAAATCCAAGAATTTGGAATATCATGAACTGGAAATACAATTTGTAAAGAAATTTATTTTCCAAAGCAATACTATTTGAGAAACAACCGGAGTGTTGGGTTCAGTAAAGCAGAGTTTTAAAAGGTTATCTTAAAACAGATAAGATCAGGAAACTACCGACCTTTGTAAAATTGAACAGCTTTGGAGGAGAGATGATCACAAAGCTTATGGAAAAGAGAGATACAATATTATAGTGAAATGCTGTGGAGTATGTTATTAGAAAATTTAAAAGACAGACCAAAAGATAACTAGTTAGACAGATCCCATGTTAATGTGTTACATTAGTCACATGTGAATGTGTTACTTTCTTCACCTATATGCTCAGTATTTCATATTCCAACTTTGCTTGCTCATCCAACTGTTTTCTATCAAAAAATGGAACTTTTGGGAAGTCATAAGATTAGTGTTGCCCAAAAGATCTTGTGAGAAAATATCATTGTTTTCTTTTTTGGTATTGACAATGTTGATTTTAAACAACTTGAGCCTGATGAAACACTAATTATCTCTTAATAGTATTTTCACTTATTACACCAAAGATCATTATGTTACATGTTTTTTCCCCCTAGCACTTTGTGTCAGAATTTGGTCTTGTTTCTACGTCTTGTCTTTTCAGGTCCTCAAACATGAGTGTTGTGCCCAGACTAAACTCTAGACAAACACAGATAAACCCAAACACAACTTACCAGCTGTTACCATCTTGTGTCTCTTCTGCCCAGTTCTAGGTTCAGGTTACCTGGTTGGATACAGGCAAACCTACAGGGAAGTTTTACAGTAGGACAAGCTGTATTGATAAGCCAAAGGAGATGGATAATAATATGCCTATTTAATTCAATTTATAAAAATATGAGTATCTCCATAACCTCAAAATGACAGAGTGAAATGAAACATGACTTTTTAAAATTTATCTTCCTAAAGAGTGTTCAGATTTAGACCTCCTCAAGGGTTCTTGGAGGCAATTAGGTTGTTGGTGGAGAAAACTCCCCTCTTGGTGTAATTTCACCTCTCTTGTTTTTCAATCTGGCAGTCAGACTGAGCATGCATTCCACAGCAGGTAGAGTTTTAATGCTCAGTCAGCTAGTGACAGCAGAGAGAACTACACAGCAGCCCCTTGAAGATACCCTAAATGTGAGACAAGCTGTGCTTCTGAGGCCTGTAATTGTTGTAGGTGACAGATTAAGAGTGATTTATAGAGTGAAATCAAAACTAGCTTGAATAGTGGGCAAAGGCAATCATATTAAAATGTAATTTAGCTTTACTAATTTTGTTTGTATTTCTACATTGTTTGTATTCTACATTGTTTGTATTTCTACTAATTTTGTTTGTATTACTACATTGCTCTGTTACCTTTTAAAAATATTTTTCCTTGTAAATGTGATGTACAGAGGGGTAACATTTACATATGTCTTGTATTTAGTACATTTCTTTTTGAACGGTGTCACCTCTTCCCTTGTTCTCTCCCAGTTTTTCCCCTCCTGATCCATTTCCCTGTCAAGTTGTATAGTTCATTTCAACATAGTGTCCACTGGGTGTCACTGCTGAATTAATTCACCCTTTATCCCAAATACTTTTATCTATTACTTTTCTTCTGAGGAATTTAGAGGACTCTATCATCAGTAAGGAAACACAGAACAAGCTGTAAGTTTTCCCATTCCTATTATCACTCAGGGAGAGTGAGATTTTTGTCCCAACATTTCTCTACAAGGAGAAGTTCCACTTCAGAGATGGAAGCAGTGAAAATACAGCATAAGCTTTTCTCTTTTCTATAACTGTATTAAAAATGGATTTTTTAGCAAAAGTTGTTGCAATGAATTGAAAGAGAAAAATAATGAAAATAATAGGACATGGGTGAATTAATTGGAACTATTGTGCTATCAATCTCTTATTTTCTACACAACGGGTTATTAAATGATGGACAGATGTATTCAGATTATTTCAAACAATTATTTGAAAGCAATATAACTAAATATAAAAGTGGATGGGTATACTTTCCAAGTTATTAAAAAAACATCAATGATAGTATAAGCCACTATCCCCAGAAATCTGGAGGCACAGGACAGAGGATTACAAAGGAAAATCCAGCTGGGCAACACAGTTATTTCAAGACCAGCCTGACATTCAAACACACACACACACACACACACACACACACACACACACACACACACACAAACACACATACAAAATATGTGAATTTAAAGCAGATTTGGAAGGATAAGAAGGTAAATCTGCACTGTAATTGGAATTTCTACACATTGTTCTCAGAAATTAACAGTCCCTGGTGATAAACTAGTAACCATGCTATATTCTCTCTCTGTACAGATTAAAATAACTATAGATTCATATAGGACATGCATGAGTCTTAAAACTTCATGAAAGTGAAAAAGAAAAAAACCCACATGCTTGCATATAGTATGATTCTATTTATGTAAAATTCTGTAACATGTATAGCTTTGTCTAGGAAACAGGCTACCAGCACAACCATGTTCATTGCAGCATTCTTTATCCTAGCCAAGGTATGGATTCAACCCAGATGCCCTCATAGGAAGAATGGATCAAGAAAATTCAGTATATACAGAATGAATTTCTACTGATCCATCAGGAAGCATGATATTGTCCTATTATAAGGAAATGAAAAGAGTTGAAAAAATTTTACTAAGTGAAGGAAGCTAAACTCAAACAAACATCAGTTGCATTGATTCCCCCATTTGTGGTAAGTAGAATGTTCCTATAAATTTTCAAGTAAACACAATGAATGGCAAAACAAAAATACACACTTGAACATGATAAATTATAGAGGTTTCTAGGCATTCACACACAAGGAAACCAAAGGAGGATTTTTTTGTCTGTAGTGGGGCTTAAACTCTGGGCCTGGGCACTGTCCCTCAGCATTTCAGCCCAAATCTAGCACTCTACCACTTGTGCCACAGCACCACTTCCCGTTTTCTAGTGGTGTAATGGAGATAAGAGTCTCACAGACTTTCCTGCCCCAGCTGGCTGTGAACCATGATTCTCAGATCTCAGCCTTCTGAGTAGCCTTCTACAGGCGTGAGACACCAGTGCCCAGCTCAAAGCAGGATATTTTAAAGAGAGCATCACGTAGACACAATGTGCATTTGATTATATAAAATAATGTTTATCAAAATGAACTCCAGCAAAGGGAAATAAGAGGTTTTATCTTTGTTACTTATTTTGTTTTCTTTTGATTTTATTTTGTATATTTTTATCTGTGTTTGGGAGGAAAGGGTGGGAACAGAAATGTTGGGACAAAGGGTCAATAAATGCAGCAGTGGTACTCACTAGATATTATGCTGAAAACGAACTATACAATTTATTGGTAGGTACAGAGGGAAAAACTGGGAGAGAGCAAGGGAAGGCATGATGTTGTTCAAAAATAAATGTAATCTTTGTCTGACATATAACTGTAATTTCTCTGTCATCACCTTTACCCTAGCAATTAAAAGGCATGAAAGAAAAAAGAAATAAACTAGTGGTTGTTTGGGATTTAGTGAAGAAATAATTAATAAAAAAAAGTCTACAATAAATATTTTACCTTTTAACATAAGAGTGGTGCATGAAAATGTGGGCATTACAAAGCCAATAGACCTAGAAATAAAGTAACTAGTAAATATAATGCATTCAATTTTAAATGTCAGGCTAGTATCTGGGAATGCCAAAATGGAATGAGTTAGATCAACAGTTGATCATAGCTGCCCCAAAGAGGTGGGAAATACTAGCTGACCCAAGAGGCATTGAAAACAGAATCTAACTTTGTGCTTTTAAGCAGAAGTAAAAGGAAGAACATAAGAATCCACATTAGTAGATTTGTTCCTCATTGGAGCATAGTTTACTCTTAGTGAAACTTCTCTATATGCATACAGGGTTGAACAAATAAGGAAATAACTTGTACATGAAGGAAACAAGCTGTTCACTGCCGGAGAAGCAAGTTACAAACTAATAAGCAGGAGGGAAAGGAATAGACTGAGACTTTTAGTAGTGAATTACAGTCAGAGAAATAAGCATAAGCATAACATACCTAAATTAACACACAAAGTCAGACAGAATTTGAAATAAACATAGTATATAACCATGCATAGGTGAACACATAGGCCCTTTGCTCTTTAAACTAAAACTGAGGTTTTAGTACACTCATATCCCAGTAGCCAAGAATATACAGGATCTTAGTTAGCAAATAGTATTCTCAAAAATAAACCTGGATATTCTGAAGAACTGATTAGCATTGTAACAAGACATATGAAAAGTATAGATCAGAGATTATTATTGCTTCGATTTTGAAAACAGCACAAATAGCAGATAAAAAAGATAAAAACTAAAAAGTTAAAAAATAGGGAAAACTATTCTAAAACTAATGAAAAGCAAAATGAACAACCAATAGCCCAAACTGGAATAATGCAAAAAAAAATAACAGCTAATTGTGATGACATATGCCAGTCATATCAGGTAAAATGAGGGCCTCAAATAGGGGAACCACATTCCCTATGAGTAATTTGAAAGACCTTATCTCAAAAATAAATAGTGAAAAATAAAAATAAAAGGGCTGGAAGAATAGCTTACTGGTAAAGTGTATCCGCTTGAATTCCATAAGTTAAAAATAAATAAAAATAATGCTGAATTATATTTTGATCTCAAAATAAAGTATATCCGTGTATATAGAGAGGGAGACTGAATTTTTTGTAAAATTCGGTTTATTTTCACAGAGAAATTCTAAGAAGGAAAAACTAAAAGGAAACTGAAAATTGCTACCATTAGGATGTATGGAATAAGTGAATGAATAGAAGTAATTATGTAGTGAAAGTGTTCTCATAGTCTCAAAATCCATTTTCCAAAAGAGTTAGTTATCTCATGTTTCAGTATTTTTAATGTAAATAAATAAAGTTTGATACTTGTCTCACCAAGAAAGCTCACCCTCCTTAATGGAGGCTGGATTTAGTTACTTGTGTTAATGAAGTGAAAAGGGAAGAGTAGTTGTTCTGGAGAGAAGAATCCTGGGATAAAGAAAAGTAACTACAAGTTAGAGTTGTTGTCCCTCATTAGAATGCCATATTGCTATCCAGAACTCCTAGATAAAATGTTAGGATAAAGGAAGAGATTTTATTGTAGAAATACTGTACAGAGGGGTTACAGTTACACGAGTAAGGTAATGAGTACATTTCCTATTGTGCATTATTACCTAATATTTTGTTTTTCACCTACCATCCCTTCCCTCCCCACTACCCCGCAATATGTAAAGTTCATTTTCAACATAGTGTCTTGTATATCTCATTGTTACAATGGGTCAAATTGTATCCTTATTTCAGAATTTTGTAACACATTTTTCTAATTTGGGAAAAGAAGGGAAAAAGCAAAATGCTATTTTTCTTAAGCAGCCTTGCTGCATCATAATGATTAGAATTCTCTGAATGTACTACTCAATATACTTTGAAAGTGTCCAGGTGTTGGGAAAAAAAACGAATATCAGCTAACTATATAATGAATATTGCAAGAGACATGAAGGTACATGTTCGGTGGTTTTCTCAAATTAGATCAAGGAACAGAAAAAGAATATTAGTGAGAAAAGTTGGTGTATTTGATGTTGGTATTATTTGTGGAGGGGAAGGGAAAAAACAAATTGTTTAAATAGAGATACAGGTGGACCCATTGAAACAATGAGATGTACAAGATGTTATGTCAAAAATGAACTTTATAACTTTGGCACAAGGGTGGGGGGAGACGGGGATGGAGGGTGGAGATGGGAAGGGGAAACAAAGGAGGAGGCAACAATGCTTGATAAGAAATGTAATCATTATCTTGCCCATGTAATTGTAACCCCTCTCTATGGTATTTTCACAATAAAACAAACAAAACAAACAAACAAACAAAAAAGTTGGTGAAATAATAGTCTTCTCATCTTTAGATGATAGCTCCTTAGTTTTAATAATGTTATGTCAGTCGGGCAGCAGTGTCACAGGAAGAATGTATATGTGTATTTTAGTTATAATTCTTTGTATATGCATTTAGACACAAGTGGTTTTTTATATATTTAGATTTCAAAGATCAGGATATATTTTAAAAAGCTAAAATACAAGTCTATGCATATGCTTTGGTTCCTAATTAATTTCATTTTAGGATTTTTTTTACTAACAAATAAGATGCTTACAAAACAAACATGCATTTTAAAACATTTTTATCACAAGTGTTAGAAATATTTCAGCAACTGTAAATTGTCTTCATGGGAATGTTTATGCTAAAAGGTTAAAATTTTACAAATAATATAAATCAAATTTACAGGATTGTCTAATCTGAGCAGTGATATAAAACATTCAAAATAGTTCAATCTTATGTAAAATTTAAGCATATATTTACATAGAAAGGAAGTTTAATATTACTCAGCAAATCTTTGTAATTCTTTTCTGATCCAAATTTTCTACGATCAAATGTTCTTACCCTAATCATTACTCCAAATATCCAATAAATAAAGTATTTAAAGGTAGAAAAGTTCCACTGTTAATCAACTTGATATCATAGTAATTATTACTTCTACTCTTTGGAAGTCAAGCACTTTACTTAGCCTAGAAAAAAGCTATGCAATTACCAAAAATAGTTGTTTTTAAATGTTAGGTAAAACCTTCATTTCTTTCTATTTACTGACAACCCTGGCATGTTTCAAATTCTTTTTGAGAAACTGAAATAATAATAACATGCATCACAACCAAGATTCCTTTATGTCTGCCTTTTATATCATTGTCTTTCTTTTGCATCCCTGGCCTCTTTTTCTTTCTGCAGAAGTCATTTTGCACTGCTCAGTGGATATAGTGTAATTTAGATAATGTTCCTTCTTCATTAATTTATGTTGTTCATTTAGGATCAGTGCCCAGTAAATTAACTTTAACTTCTATGTCCCTGTATCCCTTTGCATCTTAGAGGGTGATTAAAGGTGACAAATACGGAAGCAACCTTCCATTTAAGTAATGTAAATATATTTAAGATTATATATATTCTATTTTACCAAGGAAAACAAATTCCCACTTTATTTTCTCCTAGTATCTTCTATTTCATAAGACTTAAGAAGGTATTGTATAAATGAAGTAGTCTGTAGAATTTTAAAATACCTGAAACATCTGGATGTTTAAAAAGTTTTATAATAGGCCACAGACATTTCAAGTTAATACATAATGAGAGGAGAAGAGAATACATGAACTTACAAGGGCAATAAAGGTTTCAACGAAGGTCATTTCCAAAGGTTCCACATAATTCACTTATTTTTCAAAATGACAAAACTTCCTAACCATACAAGCAACCCAATTATCCAATTTTCCACTTTATCTTATTTAGATTTTCTTATTATCTGAAGTCTCCTAAACCCAGAATGTATGGTAATGATTAACTTAAAACTCTAGAGCTTGTTTTCAGTTGTTGCTACTGACATGTGAGTCATAGTACTGCTCACATAGTACTGTTAACTGTCTACACCCAAGTCAAAAGCCATATCATGTACTAAAGATACATGTTGAGGCTATCATATTTTATTTGTTGGACATTTGATCCGGATAACATGTCAGAAAAATGAGAAGGATATCAATATGGAATACAGATACCAATGATAGCTTTTTGTCTTGAAGGTAATATTTTCATAGACCAAATGAAGTTGATCATATTAATGAAATATGGAGAAAAGCAGTAGCCTACAAGTGTTTTCTAGCCTGATGAGTTACAATAAAGAGACATAGAGGGAGTAATAAAATCTTGTCCTGTATACCACTGTTTATGAGGAATTTAATGTTTTGGTTTTGCATGGATCATCATACTCGTTATATACTTGATAGAATTATGACAATAGAATTTGCAAGACAGACACAGTAAACACCATGTATGGACACATTCATTAATCATATGCAGATCTGAAGGGAAACGTGGAAATCTGAAGCTGTTTAGGGGGTCTCATTTTTCCTTAGATTGTTTATTCTGACATAAACAGCATGCTCATGAGAAAGCAGGACAATTTTTTGTTTCTTACACAATTGCACATTTTTTGGTGGAAAATATATTGAAAGCAGTATTTTTCATATCTTAGTATTCCATGTAATTCATTTTGCCAATAACATGGAATCTGAGCAAAAGTGTTTCTAGCATTTATTGTCATTGTCTGTGTGTGTCAATATGTCTTTACTTGTGTGTGTGTGTGTGTGTGTGTGTGTGTGTGTGATTGTACCATGGCATGAACTATCCTCTTTCGGCTTTTTCACTCAAAAGTAGTACTCTACCATTTCACACACGCTTCCGGTCTAGCATTCACTTTTTACTAGCTAATTGGAAGTGGAGTGTCTTGGATTGTTTTTTGTCCTGGCTGGTTTTAAACTGCAATCCTCAGAGTTCAGCCTTGTGATTAGCTAGAATTTCAGTCATGAGCCATTGCCACTAGGCAATAATAGCATTTTTGTAATATTCTAAAATCCTTATGTGATAAGTAAAATGTATTAAAATAGGAATACTATTTGCAATGTTCAAAGTATGCATATAAGAGTCAATTTCACTTTTAATAAAATTTTCATTTATGGTCACCTCATTTCCAAATAAATATAACAGCAAAAGTCCAGTGAAGGGCTGTGTTTTTGCTTCCTTTTCTTGCTTATTTATGTATGTTGAGGAGGATAAAAGGGGGCATAAAATGGAAGACCAAAAGGTGAACAAATGCTGCATTGGTACTGCTCACTAGATACTATGTTGAAAATGAACTATACAGGAAGGGGAACAACAATAAATGGTAAGACAAAGGACAAAGGGGGAACCAATACAACAGCAATATTCACAAGACACTATGTTGGAAATGATCTGTAGAGCTTGAGGGGCAGGGAAAGAGGGAGAAAAATGAGGGAGGGGATCACAAGTTATGTAAGAAGTGTACTTATTACCTTACTAATGGAACTGTAACACCTCTGTACATCACCATGGCATTAAAATTTAAAAAAAAACCTTTTGGGTGAGGAAAGGTGGGGCTAGAAACAGAGAGAAGGGAGAGAAAGGGATATTGTCCAAACAGAAATGTACTTATTACCTGACTTATATAAATGCAATCCCTCTGAATATCACATTTATAATAAAATAAACTAGTAAAACTTCCATGTTCCTTATATTTTACATCTCACAGAAGCTTAATGAAAAATTAAAATATTTTATTATTTCTCCTGAGAACCAATGTCAGGAAACTGTTTTAAAGATATTTTTAGTAGGAAAGAAGGAAGAAAATGAGAGATGGAGGGAGGGAAGAAAGGAAAGAAAGGGAAGAAGGAAGAAAGGAAAGAAGGAAGGAAGAAAGGTGATTTCCACTTCCTTGTTTGTGCCCAGTAAACATATTACTGATAGAACCACTTTTGCTCAGTAAATTGAGGTTATTATACAAGATAAAATTTTAGACATCCCACTGGTAGAAAGAACTTCTGAGAGCAAAGGCCTTGCCTTAGGTAATTTTGTATATCAATATATGTCAATGTTTTCCTTGTATAAAAATGGCTTCCGTTATATGGGGAACAGAGAAATATCCCTGAAGTCTTAAAAATAGTTTTTAAGAAATAGTTAATTTCTTTGGTTTTATTTATTTTTTAGTCTTAGTTTTATTTTAAATATGATATACAGAGGGAGTACAGTTCTATAAATCAGGCAATGAGAACATTTCTTTTTGAACAGTGTTACCCCCTTCCTAATTCTCTCTCGGTTTTTCCCTCATGTCTTGCCCCTGCACATGTTGTATACTGCCACGCCTACTCCAGTGGAGTCTGCTTAGCATGGGAAACCATCTTTCAGACCTAAGAAAGGGGCTTCAGAGACCTATCTCTGAGTATTGGGACTTCACCGAAGTCTACCTCAGAGAATGGGGCTTTACAGAGACCTATCTCCGAATTTTGGGACTTCACGGAAGTCTACCTTGGAGAATAGGGCTTCTAAAAGGCCTACTCCTGAAAGGCTGGCAAACCCCTGGGAAAGATGTGTTTCTGTTCTTGCTTTTCTTTTCTTCACTGTGTAAGAGTGCCTATTAATCTTTTACTGTTTCTACTGCTCTTTGTACTTACTCATTGTCAACATTCCCTTATTCAAAGCTCTTTCTTAAGAGGGTTGATGACTCCAATATCTGATGAGTGTCTTAAAAATATGACTAACTCACCAGAGTTAAGTGCTACCCTGAAACCCCTCTTATGGAGGCTAGTAGACAAGTCATAAGCAAATATAAAATTATTGGGGGTTTCACGACTCACTTCAGCAGAAGGAATTGTTTGTAAGGGATTTACAAGAAGCTGTAAGCTCAGCTAGAACAGAAAGAATGTATGGCAATTGCTGAGATAATTATTTAGGAGAAAGAATGTCCTGCTATTTACTAAGAGACTTGCTAGATACAGGTCTCCTTAAGGTTTACTATTAAAGAAGAAACAGGAAAGATCTTATGGGAAAGTTAAGGCCTCTATAAAGATAGGTAATGGTTAATTGGTGACAAACATAGTAATCGTATTTCTTAGAGATAAGCCGGAAACAAGTGCCTATCAGGTGACCAGCTGGTGACCACCCAAAAATGAAGCCATGCAGCAAGATTGTGTAACCTTTTGCCCTTTCTCATGAAGACATCTGTTATAAAAGTTTGTTATCCTCTTTATTAAATCGCACTCAGCATCCACTCCTCTTGTCTGTGAGTTGTCTGTTTGCCATCTCCCCATCCTATTCCAGGTTCCTCCCCTAGGTGTCCTCCGTCGTCCCGACAGAACCCGGTCTGCGGCAGTATACTTCCTCAACACAGTGTCTAGTGAGTCTCACTAGCATATTTGTTCACCCTTTGTTCCACCATTCCTCTCCTCCACCCTTACTCTCCCCTAAATAGATAAAATTTACATATAAGACAAAAAGTACAGAAAACAATAACAGCAACAATGGAGAAATACAATTAAAATGAAAAAAGCAATGAAAAAATCTCATTTATTTTTATATGTAGCATTTTAGATGATCATATGCACAAATCAATTGTGGCTTTGTGATCCTCTCCTAAAAATCTCCTCCTTTGGTCTCACTGTGGTGTTTTACCATCCAGTGTGTTTACTTGCAGATTTATAGGCTCTAGTTAGAATAAATGAGGGAAACCAAGCAACCTATGTTTCTGTGGATCTGGTTTACTTCACTTAACATAACTTTTTTCTAAGACAAAAGCTGTGCGAGTGACTACAAATTGCTAAGCATGTATTCTACCACTTGAGCCATGTCATAAGCCTTGATTTTTCATTTATTCATTCATCTATTGAATTTTACAATGCTTAGACTAAACTATATGTTATGTATCAACAAAAGGTGGAATTTCTGTAGAACAAAATATATATGAATATGGTTTCTTTCAATATACCTATTGAACTGCATTCACTCTTCTCTTCATGAACTGAGATGACCAATGCTCATGGGAGGAGATGACCTGAATGATGGAGGCACTGTGACACAGGGACATGAACACAAGCACCTCAATACTGTGAAACTTGGTCTAATAACCAGGAAGAAGATTGTGACTAATGAATAATCACATATAGGTTATGAATGTGTTGTACACAGAGTGCTTCAAGCATATGGATTTTTTATTTCTAGAAATTACCATGTCATATTTGTGGACAATAATTAAAAGGGAGACTGGCACTATAAAAATTAAAAGCATAAATAAGAGAACTACTGCACTAATATATATATATATATATATATATATATATACATGTTGCAATATTATATATAAAAGAATATTTTGACCTATCCATTGCACCTATGATAATGTTTCTTAAAATAGGCATTTAGGCCAAGATTTAGTTACAAGGATTTTATTGTAGTATATTATAAAACAAATAAAAATTATCTGTACAACTAGCAGAATTAAATAATTTCTGGCCTTGTAGTATTATATTATTTATATCACATATGTATGATATTATGATATAATATATGTGACATACTACATATATGATGTAAAATTATTTATTTATAATTTACACATGTATTAAAAATAAAATGTCTTTATTAATAGGCAAGTGTGTACGTATTGTTAGTAGAATGTTTCGTGTACTTGTATGTAACTACTACTCTTTGGAGATTGTTCCCCCAAATTGAACTCTGGGCCTGAGCACTGTCCCTCAGCTCTGCAGCTCAAGGCTAACGCTCTACCACATGAACTACAGCACTACTTCCGGTTTTCTGGTGGTTTATTGGAGATAAGAGTTTCATAGACTTTCTGCCCTGGCTGGCTTTGAACCACCATCCTCAGATCTCAGCCTCCTGAGTAGCTAGGATTACAGGCATGAGCCACTGGCACCCATCTACGAATTTCTTTTTTGTCTGTATCATTTTCTGTCTGAGCACATGAATCACTTCAATACCAAGAAACCAATTTTTAATATTCAAAATAATTTTTGCTAGACATGTTTAAATTTAACACAATTTTGCTTAGACACGTTTATATTTTTCTTTATATATTCTCCTGTAGTAAGTAGAACTTACAAAATAAAACTTTTCTTTTAAATAATAACTATTTCAGTTTGGATAATAATAGCTCATAACTATAGTGCTAACTACTCCAGAGGCTGAAATCGGAGGTTTGTGGTTTAAACCCAAGTCAAGCCGAAAATTCTACAATATTCTTTACTTTTCTCCAATTTAATACCACCAACACCAATAACAGTAACGAAAGTAGAAGTGCAGCTCAAGTGATAGGGAGCCAGCTATAAGTGAAAAGATCAAGTGAAATGAGAAGCTTTGAATCCTCATTCACACACACACACACACACACACACACACACACACACACACACACACACGGCACGCTATTACAGCATGTGGACCATTTGATGCCCTTCCTTGGACTTATGGTGGACTTTGGAAGAGTAAATCTTAAATCTGGCCCTCTTTTGCATATTCCTTTTGATCATTTTCCCTTTCATTATCCCTATTTTCCCCTTAAATTCTTTCTTGTTCTCCATTAGAAAACAGAGAGAATTATTCAATCTAAGTTTTTTGTTAAAGAATTCAAATTGGCCTCATTAGTCAGCTACAACTTATTTAGGTTCTCAATCTTACCTATTAAAATTTTTGTTATAAAGTATAAGTTTTACCTTACATCCCAAATTGTAAAGTATAAAACACGTTTAAAGGAGAGGAAAATGCTGTTAGTGTAGTATGTGTGTATTCTGTTTTTAGGTGGTTTTCATTTTCAGTTGTTTCCTTTATGCAGTTAGAGTCGTGTTGTATGTAAAATGATATGTTTGTCTATTTGTTTCCGGTAGAAATGGATACTAAGAATTTTCCTCAAGCTCCATTTTCTTTAAGAATAGTTGTGGTGTTAACACCTGTTTCATGTACTTTCTTCCTTACAGTACTCTTTTTTTAATGTGTTATGTGTGCCAGTATTGGGGCTTGAACTAGGGCCTGAACACTGTCTATTAGTTTTTCTTTCTCTTTTATTTTCATTCAAGGCTTTGCCATTTGAGCCATAGCTCCACTTCCGCATTATTTTAATAATTAATTGGTGATAAGGATTTCCACAGACTTTCTTAGTATGGCTTGATTTGAACCTGATCCTCAGAGCTCAGATTCCTGAGTAACCAGTGTTACAGGCATGAGCCCCTGGCACCTGGCTATCATTACCCTTCAATGCTTACTCCAAGCCTGTTTAGTCAATGCAGAATGTGCAATGATAGAGAAAATTAGCATGACCCCTACCTTTTATTATTTTTTTTAGTCCGTCGTGGGCCTTGAACTCTGGGCTTGGGCACTGCCCCTCAGCTCTTCAGCTCAAGGTGAGCGCTCAACCACTTGAGCCACTGGTTTCCTAGTGGTTTATTGGAGATAAGAGTTTCACGGACTTTCCTGCCCAGCCTGGCTTTGAATCGCAATTCTCAGATCTCAGCCTTGGGAGTAGCTAGGATTACAGGTGTGAGTCATGGGCGTCCGGCGACCCTTACCTTCTTTAATGGTCCTTCCAAGGCCACCAGGGCCTCTGTTTCTTACGTATTGCAAAACTCACTAAACAATATAAGCAATAATTAGGAAGTGAGATATAGGTGGTAAGTTAAGCCACACTATCAGCAGTAGCTGTCTTTATTCAACCTTTTATCTTACTCTCATTTAATATCATCTAATTTAATTTATTCTCTCATGGGAAGCAAATAGAATCAGCAAATAATAACTATTGTTCCTCATATCAGGTGAGTCATGCTAAGATGCTTTCCAAAAATAATAATAAGAGTTTACCGAGCTAGAACAGGGAATACATAAGCAGGTTAAGTTCATCTGTCCTGTTACGTATTGCACACTTACTAAAACAGAGTGGGGACAGTGTCCAAGCCCAAAGTTCAAGCCCCACGACTGACAAAAAAAAACAAAAAAGAAAAAAAACAGAGTGAAATGGTCTCTTTATATTAAAAATGCCTTCTCAGGTAAGCTGGGCTATTTCTAATTTCTTTTTTTGGTCAGTAGTGGGGCTTGAACTCTGGGCCTGGGCACTATCTCTGAGCTCTTCAGTTCAAGGCTAGAACTATACTACTTGAGCCACAGCTCCCACTTCTGGCTTTCTCTGTGTGTGTGGTGCTGAGGAATCAAACCCAGAGCCTCATTCATGAGAGGTAAGCACTCTACCACTGAGCCACCTTCCCAGCACTATTTCTAAACCTTTAAGGACAGGATAGATAGAAGCTGATCCCTAGGCTCCTCCTGGGGTTATGAGACAATCCCTTACTAACCTGGCTGTCAGGTCTGGCAGAGCATCCATGGTAGAGAATATGATGACTGATATGATAGGACATCTGGAAGGTTCAGAACATTGACAATGGGAAATGGTTTCTTCATTTTAGTAACTAGCTTGACAGGCTTAGCAATGGAGGAAATGTATCACAATGCTGCTGTGATTCCTGCTTTAGGGAAAGGCAGGGAGATGATCAGAACCACTGTTTTTACTGTAGAGCCTTGCATATTTTTGATGCTCTCTTAATTTCATGGAAGTAGAAAGTCTAAATCAACTTGGACAATTACAAAAGATGATGAGAAATTCCATGAGCTAGCGAGTGATATTTCACATAAACAATGTGAGAATGCTGACTAATTATTACACATATCATAGAACCTACAGGAGGGAAGGGCATAGAGAAGTAATAAAAAATCTTTGCATGGGATAATTGTCTTCTTAATAACAATAATAAACAAGAATCATCCTATTTAAACCACATTTGTGAATGATAATACCTGAACTTGCAGTGTATATGGTAATAGTTTTAATAGTTTATTTCCCTTTTAGATTTCCTTGTTGGAAAAGGCTGGATTTGGAGGTGTTCTTCTATATATTGATCCTTGTGATTTACCAAAGACTGAAAATCTTAACCATGACATTTGAACCCTCGAGGAGACGCTTCCCCACTTGGTTATCTGAACATTGGTGAAGTTGTTCTTGGACTTTTTGGGCTGTGATTTGTAAGTTGATGCTAGCTAAATTAACCAAGAAATAACAAAATCAAAATTTGCACAACTACACATTTTTAAAGAGACAGCAAATATCTTATTGCACACATGAACAAATACATACATGTGAAATGTCGAAAGTGCCTTAAATCAGTTGAAATAACTCTATGACAGTCTATGTCAGCCATTTCTAAGGCTAGGGAAGCTGTCAAAGGAAATGCTAGAGAAGTCTCCCCAAAGAGAAGGAGCCTTATTGATTCCTCCTGTTTCTGGCAGCATCTGACCACAATCTTAGTATCCCATATCCTTTTTCTCAGTAAGCTGTTTTGTTTCATGGTAGTCGGGATTCTGTGTCCAAGAGAAAAGGACTGATTTTGGAGCAGCTCTCTTCACCATTGAGTTTCTGTGCAATGGCTGTATCACTGCCAAATACCCTGTACATTTAATTCGGTTGAGAAAAATGCTCTTTACACCTTTTCTTTTTCTTTTCTTCTTTTTCTTCTTTTCAGTCATGCGGCCTAAATTCTGGGCCTGGGCACTGTCCATCAGCTCTTCAGCTCAAGGCTAGTACTCTACCACTTGAGCTACAGCAACACTTCCAGCTTTTTCTGCTTATGTGGTGCTGAGGAATCCAAACTAGGGCCTTTCGCATGCAAGGCAAGTGCTCTACCACTGAGCTACCTTCCGAGCCCACTTTACACTTTTATTTTTTGTCAGTCGGGGGCCTGAACTCTGGGCCTAGGCGCTGTCCCTCAGCTTTTCAGCTCAAGGCTAGGGCTCTACCACTTGAGCCGCAGCACCACTTCTGGCCTTTTCTGCTTATGTAGTACTGAGGAATCGAACCCAGAGCCTCATGCATTCAAGGCAAGTACTTTACCACTGAGCCACCTTCCCAGCTTGCCTCTTTACACTTTTTATCCAGAGTGGTACTTATTGACTATAACAATTTAATTAGTAATTAAACTTATCAAAATAAAATTGTCCATATGTTCTGTGAGTGTTTTTCCTTCTTTCCACCAAATATTATAAAAAATGTTATTAATCTTTCTTAAATCCAGCTGTCTTTTCTCTATTTGTACTAGCATTACCAATCAATTAGTAACTTTCTCCAAGGGGATAGTACATTGAATCAGATTAAAAAGATTTTTTAATGTAATTAATTACAGTTTGTGATTTACTGCTTTGTCTATTATAATCCACACAAGCATTTATTTTTAGGAACTCACTATACTTTGTGGGCCTTTTATCTGTCTTTCAAATTTTGAACTAAAGATTATTAGTTGTCTACATACAATTTCTAGATATCATTATAAATAGTAGTCTAGCTTCTCATTCATTTATCTTATTGTAATGTGCTATAATTACTCTGATTCAGTAGGCTACACTTGGCAGCTGTCTGTATCAAGTTGCCCAAAGTAGACTATATCTACCTATTTTGGTAAGTTGTCTAGTTGACAATATTTACTCTTAATAAATTTCTTG